>NC_142248.1:17794545-18064545 GCF_052056855.1 Sturnus vulgaris | reverse complement strand
AATAAACCCCCCATTCCTCCCACCAAAACAGCTGTAAGAAAATACTGTGTGAGCATCCATCCTCATATCTTAGATAAAAATCATGTTTACAGTCAATGTTTCCTTTTCTCTTCTGAAGATTTCAGTTTGACTTTAAAAATGTGCTTTAAATCATAGCATTGTACATTGCTTCAGCATGTTTCTGTATTGCTCATATTAAAAGAGAAGGAAAATAGTAGCATTTAATTTGTTACCTTCTGCTAGACTGCTCAGTAAACATTTTTTTAATTTGTTCATTTGTAAGGATAAGGACAAGAACAAAATGTAATTTATCATTTTATTAGAACTGTGTATCTGAGTGATGCAGGACTGTGGATTTAAGAAATCTGTAAATCTCTTTAATAAAGGCCTGGGGAATTATTAGTAGGGACAAATGTAAAATGCCTGACAGTTACATTTCCTAAAGAAAACCACAACAATCTCATTAAAGAAATTACTGACGGCAGCTCACAAATGTTAATGGTTGAAGCAACAAAGGACATGCAATATCAGAAAGCAAAGATTTTTTTTTTTAACTATTGATCTGCTAACTTATGGAGCATATCAGAATAATGTGCTAGACAGATTCTTAGTGAACAGACATCTTCCTTAGCAGTTCTAGACAATACAGTGCCAGAAAAGCTGCTGATGCACAGTGGCTACTACAGTGCAAAATGATAAAGAGCAGCTATAGTAATAAATAAGGAGCTTCCAGGAAAGACAATGCTTCGTGCTATAACTTTGCTGAATCCTTCAAAGATTAGAATGAAGCAAAAAATTTCAAATGAAATATGTCTTGAAGCATACATTTGGCATGAATATTGAATATTTAAAATGTTTTTGCTTTTGTATATCTATGACTGATAAGTCTTATAATGGTGACAATTGCTGCTTTTTTTTAGGAATATGCAAAAAAATTTTTTTTTATCTTTTCTTTCATATTTGAGTGTTTATATTGGATGAACTTTCGTACAAACACATGTCCATTTTACTTCGCCATATGCGGAACTTTTGTAATATTTAAAGAAAAATAAAATAAAAGTCCTCTTTCTGACCTGTTTATCCACAGCTATAGCTGAGATGAAGGACTGATTCACAGATATATCTGAGAGAATTAGTAAAATCTAAATGAGAATTAGTAAAATCTTGTTTTACAGTTTAATTGTATCTTTTCCACTTTCTGCAGGCTATATTGCCAAATTACACATCCACGAGCACAGCCTGTACACAGACACAAAGAAATAGAACCTCATTTTATTAAGGCAGTTAATCTGCTAAAGAATATTCTCCATGTCCTGATGTTCACTGTAGACTTTCGGCCTTTTACCTTTAGGTTTTCAAAGCCCATTAAAATATCTTGTTAACTAAGCAGGAATATTTTAGTAGTAATAATTATCTCTTTGGATCAAAAGCAAAACTATTACATATAACTTGATATATACATGGATTTTCCGAGAAATCATAAATATATTCAATCTCTTTTAGTTCAGTTCATCATCTTTCCCCCTAAAATGCAAACTGTAGAATTTCAAGTGCATTGTTTAAAGTCTTCTGCTCCGTGTCTTGATCCCTGCATTATTTTACTCTATAAAAAGAGGAGGAAGAGTGCCTAAGGAAGTTCATGGAGGTAGAATATGAAGTAGCAAATTAACTAGTTCATGCATATCATCCATCAGGAGGAGTCCAGTGTCTGCAGGAATTTTTAGCCTTAAAATTTATATGAACTGAGATTTGTAACCAGTTTTGCTATTTTTATTTTTTCTTACTATGAGCATCAGTAAAGGTGCCTCAATTTCTGTTTACACAGGATTCTATTAAATTCCTTTAAAAACAGGCAGTTTTTATTTCTTCAAATGTGCATAGAGACCTCTCAATGCAAGCATCAAGGGTAGTAAATATCCAGAAGATACAATCCTAAGAATGTTGTGAAAAATTTTATATTCTATTCTTGTTTCAATAATGGATTAGAGTTTGAAGTTTCAAAATATGACCAAGGCACAAATGCAGACAATTTTAATGGCAGACTGATATCATTACAAGTTCTGGTGTGTATTTAGTTTTTTTTTTTTCATTCATGTGTTTTCAGACTTGTTTAAAATTATAGAAACCTTTAAGAAATTGTTATTTAACCACGTCCAAATTTGTTCCACGTGATATAATTAACTCCTCTTAAAATACCAAGGTTTTTAACATTGCACTTAAGTAAAATGGTAAACATACCCGTTAATTTTTTTTTAAGGAAAAAATGTTAATAGCAAGTGGTAAAGATGCATACTGATTAGAAGAAATGGCCTTTTAATTTGTTTCACTCGTGTGACCTTCAACGCTATGGTAATAAGGGAAAGCTTCACAATCACAAATGAATTCTATTTTCCCAACATCCTGATAGTGCCTTGTAGGTAGGGCTGTGCTTTGATAAATATTAAGGAAAAGTGTAATATTTATTAAATAAAAATGATTGAGAAATAAAAGCAAAAGTTTAATATTTGATAAATATGAAGTAATGGAAGGCTAACGATTGTAGAAATCTAAGCCAGCTGAGGAAATGAATCCTCCTTCCTAGTCCCAGTTAAATTCTGTCTCCATTAAGTCTTTATATTTCTGAGAAGACATTTCTTACTGGATTAGTAGCATCTGAAGAAGAGGTATGATGCAAAAAAAAAAAAAAAAAAAACAAACAAAAAGCCAAAACCAAACAAGAAACAACCCGATGTGAAACAGACCTGTCAAGCTTCAGTGGTGGGAGGCGCTTTTCAGGCTTGCACAGGACAGCTGTGGTGTGACCAGCGCAGCTCTGACCCCATGCAGGCATTGCACCCCTGGGCAGGTGCAATGTGAACTGTGCATTCCTGGGACACTGAGCAGCCATTGCGAGTAACTTGGTGCTTGTGTAGATGAAAGGAAAAAATTCCATACTATCACTTCAAAATGTACACCCTGTGAATAGAACTCACTAAATTATTTGTTGTGAATATCACCTAAAATTAATCTCCCTTCTTTAATCCCAGGCAATGTATTCATGTGAGTGTGCTTTTATTAATATTATTTAATCAACTGTAGAAAGAATCTGTAGCATATGAGCAGTGTTTTCTGCTAACTTTTGTGCAAAACACTCACCATAAAAAAGAAGTCAGTTGTATTTTTTAGGGACTACAAAAGAGGGAAGCTGTGGAAGTACATTTCATGTGAGGCATAGCTTGGAAAAATGCAGCTGTTTCCACAACACCGTTAAATCAAGTTGGTGGTCCTCTGCAGGGATAGAGTTTACACTGCTGAATGGTGGACATTTATTGGGCAGGGCCAGCCACACTGCAACACAGTTGACCCACTGCTCTTGGAAATGTTTTTAAGATATGCATGTGGTGTAGAGCAAACCCTAGACTGTGTTTCCCAAAGTACCACAGAACAAAGAGATTCCAGAAAAGCTGAAAATGCCTGGGTTGCACAGTCACAGTCACTGTGACACTTCCCAGCTTCAGACCTCAGTACAAAATAAAAACTGGGAGAGAGGTAAAGATGGTTGAAAAGGAACCCAACACCAGAATCATCATGGGTATGACCTTGTCCAGCACAGAGGTAGCTGGATGTTAGCTCTTAATTGGTGATGGTCACATTACAGAGCTTGAAGATGATGATGGGAGAGAAATATTTGATTCTGTGTGTCATGATTAACAAGGAAAAACCACATTATCTAAATTTCTACATTTCAGGACAAGATTCATTCATATATCTACAAATTGCCTACCACACACTGGGAGCAATATAAATCATAATTATAAAGTAATATGACACAGTTGATTAATTGCTTAATTAAGCCTTAATTAATATTTGTAAAGCAGTTTAACATCCTTGGTTGAAAAGTCTAAGGGAAGTGTGAGATATTAAATATTACTATTTACAGACAGAGATTCTGGCCTGCCCATGTTGAAATTTCAGTGAGATGCCTTGATAAATCAGTATTAAACTGTGGTTATTTCTAAGGCAAGAATCTCTCGCTCTTTCTACCATGGACTGAAATAAAGTCCTAAACTCTCTGGATACACTTTTTATCTTTCACTGTCTTCTTATTTTCATAGCCAGTGCTGATACAATATATCTTCAGACCTTCATTACACAGTGAAAAGATGAAAATTTTTGTATTGACTTATTTCAGTATTTTATCTTTTGTTGCAGTAGCATCTGCTTTGTTCTAGGCCTCACCTATAATGTTAAAAAGCCCCTCAAACAGCAAAAAAATCCCAATTGCCTGTACCCTGAAAAGCATACGATATATAGCTCATGTCCTGCAATCAGATCCACTTGGGCAAACCCAATTATAGGATCAGGGCCTAAATAGGATAATAGGTATTGTAGAAACTACCATAAATTTCTCTCTGGTGTCCTATTTTGCCACTACTTGAACTAAGTGGATAATTCCGGTCATCTTTCTTGTTATGATGTTTCAATTCAACACCGTAAATTTACTGCTATTGGTCTAATTTGTCTGTAGAAAATCTTTGCAAGGCTAAATTTTGTATGTATATATAAATATGTATATATATATATATATATATTTCCTCAGACACTAGCTAATTTTGCTTGGAAAAGTTCAGGAGTATTAGATGGGAATTGAACAAATAGAATTTTACAAAACAATGAACATGGAGCTTGGTAAATGCAAAAAGAACTCATTAAAAAAATATCTAGAGATGTGACAAACTGCCCTCAAATAATCTGGAAATTCAGTGAACCACAGTATCTGCTGGTTTGCAAGTAGCCAAGACATCTCATTGTCTGCTCTGCATGAGTCCACACACATACTTATAATTAGATACCTGTTCTCTGAAATGACGGTGGCTATCTGATTTGAGAATAAAAGTGTTGTCCTTTAAATGTATTCTGTTAACTGTATTGTGTCATGTTGTGTTACATAGCATTCAGTTACTTTGCATCTTATTATGACAAATGCTATTTTGATACAAAGGAAAGTGAACGTTAAGTTCTGAGAGAAAGAACAGGTTTTAGGTCAAATCATTGCTGTATCATTGAGGTTTGTAAAAGAACAGGAAAATTATTAAAATTGTCCTGACTGCTTTTTTTTTCCCTGACACACGTTTTATTTTATAATTTTCAACTATTTTCTTTTATTAAGCTTTATTCTGAAGTCCTGTTTAAAAAAAACACCTTGTACCACCTTTAGTAGGCAAATTGCATAAATTGTGCTTGCCACAAGCAGTATTTACATGCTATCAAAAGCCCATTAACATTACTCCTGCTGTTTTCACTTCACTGACACAAGTCAGTGAAAGCCCAAATAATCTAAATTTAATTTAGGTTCCAGGATGTGATTTAGATGCACAAACACAGGTATCTGGGGCCATTTGAAGTGCTTTGAGTTATTGCAAGGCTTCTGCAAGAGCTGACAGATAGAAGATAAGACCTACAGGAAGTCTGTACCCTTCCAGAGTGTGCAGAGTGGGTAGAGGCAGAGCACCCAAGCATTTCTGGCTGACCATAAGCAGCTGTGTTTAGGTGTCTGACTCACCCTCTCCAACACAGGGTGCCACCTTATTGCTTTTCAATTTTAATTAAGATATACCAGCAACTTGTGAATGTCAGTATTCTGTTCTACTATTTCTGCATTCCAAATCATCAGGTAAAGTCTCTTTATTCCTGATGATATTAATCATTTCATACATCATTAAAATTAACTTCACTCTTCTTGTATGCCTGCAATTTGTTACTAGTAAAGCAAAAGCCATTTCACTGGCACCTTCAAAGGAAAAGATTGTATGAATATTGTGCTGAGCTTAATGTTCCTAAAAATGTTGTACTTTGTCATGTTGAAAATGTTTCTTTCAGCTGGAGTTCAGTGAAGAGTTCCCTACATTTCTGTAGGAATATGCTTCAGGACACAGGAGGAAGAGGAGTACCAGTATGTTGACAATCAGGTCAGTTGACTGATTACAAATGAGTCTCTGTAGTTTGCCCAATGTATAAATCAGTTTGCCTTATGTTCCATAAGCAGTGTAAGGAAAGCACCCTTTAGAAAAGAAACCTTCCTTCAGAAACCACAGAATCATGGAATATGCTGAGTTGGAAGGGATCCCCAAGGACCATAGAGTCCAATTCCTGGCCCTGCATAGCACCATCCCTAAGAGTCACATACCTTATGTTGGTAAAAAAACCAAAGAATTTCCTAGTTCCACAGTCAGCATCACTTACCTGTAAGTATTCTGCAAATATTGAGCACTGTTTCTTCTTTAAAGTATTATTTCACCACACGTTTGACACCACAAGAAAAAAAGACTCAAATGGCATTTTCTAAAATGAGGAAAAATTCAAAAAGAATTTACATGTGGAATGTTGCTGTCATCTTGATGAGGGAAGGAAAGTACTTTGATTTGTACTTTTTGTTCAAAAGAACTAAAGCTGAATGGCTATGCTGGCTCAGTATTTTACTATTAAGAAGAGGAACCAGTAGTAGCAATCCTTAAAACGAAATTGTCCTGAAGAGATCTATCCAATATAAGACAAAATTCTTAGTTACTCATCATATAAAACAGATTGAAGTGATCTTGAGCTGCAAAGATTCTGTGGTTTTGGGAAGCATACTTAGTTTAATCAATTCATGCTTTTTTATCAAGTGTTCTAAGCAGCCCTACAGAGTAGAGGATACAGAATCAAAACCATTATGACCTGGCCTAACCTAAGATGTTCTTAAAAGCCAGAAAATATTGAATTTAAATGCACAAATGCCTAGTGTATTTGCATATACTTTCAGCACACTAGTGTTTGGATTTTCTTGGAACAACTTCTGATTTGACAAATTCTTTCAAACCCTGTAAAACAATGATAGGAGCTTTAAAATAGTCACTGATTACATGCAAGGATCAGCTTTCAAGCAGTATCTTTTTTGAAGTTTAATAGAAAAAATGCCCAGTGGTTTCAGAATGAGGATGACATTATGTTGAGGATGTGCTTATGAAGACAAGCTGGGAAGAGGACATTACAATTTCAAGGCAATGACAAAAATTCAATTCAAGTCTATAGAGACTGTATTACAGTGTCAAGACGATGGCAAAATTATGCCAATGTAAGTCTATGGAGACCACTTTACTATGTCAAGACAATGGTAAAACAATGTTATATAAAATGATTGAGACCACACTGCAATGTTAAATTATGATGCCAAAACCTTGTCATTTCCTGAAGTAACGACAGAGGATTCTGCATATGCTCCTCACAGAATCACTGCTGGACCTGTGCTCCAGCTCAAAACACCTTTGTAGCTCCAACCCTGGGTCTTGCTTGTGTAGGAACCAACTTTTCTCAGAACTGAGGGTGAAAGATGTGGGCATTTGAGCTGTTGGGGCTAGTTGTCTCTGCATTTGCAGATGCAGGACTAATGATGAACATTCTACTCTTATCTCTGATTTTTTTAAAGTTTCTTTTTAACAGCAGAGCACAGCATGATGTTATTGACTTTCAAGTGTATTGACAGCCTGTCTTGTTGGCATTTTTATGTGGGGTTGGTATGAAAGTAGGTTGATGCCTTTGTTTTGAGAATATTTATTATTTTATGTTATACCAGCTGTTTATAATATTACAAAGATATAGTTACTGTATATGTACACAAATAATCCCACAAAATAACTAATTCCATGTACTTGTGCTGAAATTTCTTTCCTCAGTGTGAAAGTGCATGTATTTGATGATTTTGCAAAATGACAGTTTGAAAGCTTGCTTTTTTCACAGGACAAGAAAAGTGTTTATAATGGTAGAGCATATTTTAGTTTTCTCTCCTCCCAGCACGTTTCAAGCCATGTGTAGAGAACAAACTTTTAGCAGTTCGGATCTTGTTCAGTTCTTGGTATCATCGACAGAGAGACCAGTACTGATACTGCTTAACAATTTTCTGTTTCTATTATAATGCTCCCTAATAAGAACAGTAGTGCCAGATCATATTAAGTCTGTCCATCCTTATATTCCAAATGAAACCATGGCCAGGACTGGATGTGTCATAAAGAGTACAAGAGCAGGATAAGGAAATAGTGATACATCCCTAGAATATTCCTCTTGCTGCCCAGGATCTTAATTTGAAAACTATGAGAAAGGGCTTATTGCATATGAGACCATTAAATTATTTGAATGATGCTATGATTATTTGATGGCTTGAATGAAATGACCTTGAAACGACCTATATTTGAGAGGGAGAAAGGCCATTAGATTGATTATAAAATAACCCAACCCTCTAAATTTTTTTTTGCTGTCACTAAAATTGTCAAGGTAGGTGATAGACAAGTTCTTCTGTAAATTCTCTTGGACGTACAAGGTGATATATTCACTGATTAAGCTATTTAAATTTGAAATTTCATTTTAAAATTGTGTGAAACAGTATTTGAAGTTCACAATCTGACAAGTTCCACTTCTAGTTATAATCAGTTTTCAAAAAACTACTCAGCTATTAAGAAAAAAATAACCAAAGACCTTTCAATGTCTCCAACTTTAAAAACTGCTTTGACTTTTTTATTATTCAAAATGGCAGTTCTAGTAATTTCTCTGACCATGCATCCTATTGAAAAGATAATAAGATGCCAATAGAAAGCAATATGCTATGTGGTGTCAAAACTCTAGTTGTGCAGAAACATTTGCTGCTACTATAGAGGAACACCAATTTATCAAGACATCACGTGAATATTATTTGTCAATTGAATTTAAAAAACAGAAGACTACAAGTTTTGATGTTTATCTGTTAATTATCACACAGTGAAATGACTCTTTTTCATGTCACTGACAGGTGCACTGCTATTTACCTCAGCTTTCCAGAAAAGGTACACTGAAATTCCTTAAGAGGTGAAAATCTCTTTCAGGTAAAATTGTAATTCTTTGCTGTTGTGCACAGGTGCTAACAAAGCCTTTCTCTACATAATTTGGTTCTTAGAATTATGTCTGACGAAGCTAATCACTGTGATTGTGTTACGAGAGCCTCTGCGCTGCTCCTGTATAAATTCTCCCTCTATGCTTTGTGCCACCTGTTATCCTTCCCATCCAATGCTGCCAATGAGAAAGCACTCTACTAACTGTAGGAATCATCAAGAGCTCTTGTTTCCTGTGAAAAGTTCCACAATTTCATGGTAATAGCAGATACATATTATGATGTCTTTTACAGGTCTGTGCTTCTCTGATACAAGTTTCTGTGGCTTGTGAATATGATACGAGGCAGTTAAGTCTGAAGGGATTACATGGAGATTAGGACAAAGGCTGCAAATAGTGACTGGACAGTGATCAAACAGTCTTTTGCAAACACTCATAGTGACAAATAATGTACTGAAAGACATGGATTGCTTAGAAAACAACTATGGAGGCAATGTTACTCGGCAAGAAGAAGATGACCATAAATTTTTGGATGCACAGGTTGTGTTCATACCAGCTTGTTTATTGCCATGGGGTATTAACACACCCTGTTCCTGAGCCTCACCCTGAACCTCAGTTTCTCTATCTAATGTGGAGATCATGGTACTTATTCTCTTTTGAAATACCCTTTGAAATTCTTGCAGGGTAGGGCAACTATTACTATTACTTTTACAAATAAATATTACCAAAACCAAAGCAGCCTTGTAAAGAATTCATTTAGAGGCTTTAAAATATCAGGTTACCTAATGTACTATGGGTGATATCTAACAGCAAGAGGTTTCCAACTCTGTTTTACATATCCCAAATTTTATTTCCAACATTGCATTTTGCATGCCATGAACAGTAGCAAGTATGATATGTTGTACTTGGACAACTGCCAAAATTTGATTGTATTAATTCCATTCTAACGATATTCACTGCTGGATTTCTTTGGATGGGACACAAAAATTGTTGCTATTCAGAAATTTTATGGGCAGATATTTTCCAACAGAACATAAGAAAACTTCTCAATGAGTTAGATGTTCATTTTATAGCTCAATTGAAATAAAAGGTTTCAACTCAGTGAAAGTCTTACTGTGCTTGAATATCATTTAGAATGGCAGAAAGATGTGCATGAATTTGCAGACAAATAAAATTTAGAGATCTCATATATTATACTGCTAACAAGAAGTGCAACTCTCCATTCAGGAGGAGGAACTGAACTATCTTCTCTAAGCATCTGAGAATAGGTCAGAGAAGACAATATTGCAGAAATAAGAGATTTTAGTCTGAGGGACTGAGTTGTTTTGTTTACTCTTTATCAGTGAGTATAAACTGTCCAGAAAATCTGTAGTCTAAAAAGAGATGTACTTGACCCGAAGTGACATGAGATTTTTCTTCACTGTTCTCCACACCATGACCACAACCACCATTGCTAGTAGTGGCAGTGTTATTTCTTGGACAAAGGTGTAATCACCTTTGATAATTAAAAAGTTGTCCAGCATTTCAGCTGTGTTTATGGCTTGGTCTTTCTATATTCTTACCAAGGCAACCATTTTAAGTGCTGCAGCTTAAACAGAGGGTTTTCACAATAAACCTTTTCTTGATTCTTAGGGATTGGAAATGTTTTCAGAAGATATGTAAAATTCCTAAACCCTATTTCCTTAGAGTTATTCACTATAAGGAGAGATTCAGGCATTTTCATGGCTAGGTAATTTTTAAAAAAATGAGTGATGATCAAACCATTAGGCATGTGGGGAAAATGATTTGCAGGAAATGAGATCAGTGTTCCAGTCTGATGAGCCACTGAACTGCTAACCGGTTTCAACTTTTATTGTTGCCACCACTGTATCTGTTGCTGAGAAGAGAAAATATATTCCCTCCCTCTCCAGACGTTTTTCCCTCTGCATTACATGTTGTTATCCAATCCCCTAAGTGAGTGTATTGCAGCTTGCTTATGACTATTGCTGTAAACAAAACAACAGGCATGCCATCAAAGTGGATATAGTCCTTCAATAGTCTCCTCTGACTTCTCAGAAAGCTGGAGGTGATTGCAAGCATAGCTCAGGAAATAAGCCTAGCAGAGCCTGAAGTTTTGTGAATTCACAAATCATATTATAGAGAAGCATTAGAATATAAAGTACAGAGTGAGTTCTAAACAAGTGATTCTAAAGGCTATGTGTGTTCTGTGAGTTTCTGATAGCTGACATAAATTATTTTAATTCTAAATACCATGAAGCCCATGGCTAGTAGTGATAGTGTTGCTTCTTGAAACATTTTTTTCATCATTTATATTTACAGATAGTGAACAATATGGATTACATACTATTCCTGTTTATCACTGTATATATTCATGAGTTGACTGCATTTATTAGCAAACTATATAAAGTATGAAATGTATTACAATTATGTTACGAGAAGATTTCAAAAATATTAATCTTTTTCACAGTTTTCAAAGGAAATGTGAAAGTAGTTAGGATTAGCATAGGCATTTTTTGAAGACTATGTAGCAAAAGGTAAATGGGGAACTATGGTGCATTGAGGTTTTTCATTACTGACCTTGATAATGTGATTAAGCAGTCTGCACCAAATGGAACTTTGTATATTCATTTATTTTTGAATTTATCCTCAAATTTCACAGCAGTAAAGGAAGATGTTTCAGTAAAACAAAAAGTGGGAGAGATCATTTTTTTTGGAACCTGAAATGGTAATTTCATTCTATTTATTTTGTTATTTATCCATTTTCATGTATTTATACTTACACCAAAAGGCAGATAGAGCAAATGGTAGCAAAAATGGTGCTTCCAATTTAGCTGAAAGAAGTACATTACAATAAATCGTATAAAAGTTGAGAAATAAGAGAAATAATTCAAACCTAGGGAGGTCTTTGTTACATTTGTGTCAATATGTTTCATTCTTCTGCTTATTGTTTGATCTTCATAAGGCATTTGGATATAGTTACATCCAAGTTGTACAGTATCTCTCTAGCTGTGTTTGGATAAAAAAATGTTTTTAAACCTAGACCCAAAAATCATCTGTGTTAATGAAATAGCAAAGGTGTAAAGTAATATAGATGCTTATTCTTTTTCCTCTTGGTGGAAATAAAAACTCAGGGAAGAATTTTTTACAGCTAAAATGTATAAGTTAAAACATTTTAGCTTTCAATTTAGTGGGATTAAACTGAAGCAGAATGATCACGTGCACCTTACCTTTCTATGGAAATTTTGCTTCTTAAAGGTCCACAGTCAAAAACAGTTTTTTGGAGACAAAACAAATAAAATATTTTTCAGTGTTTTTTCCCCCCCTAAATTCCTGCTTGTATTCTTAAATCTCAGCAGATCCTCCATTGTTTTTGTTCCTGTCCCTCAGTTTGATTAATATTCCCAAATCTGTTTTTTTTTTTTCCTTTTGTTTTGCTTTAGGTGTTTTTTTCTTTTTTTTTGGGGGGGGGAGGTTTGTTTGTTTGTTTGTTTGTTTTTAAATTCTGAATGCTGTGCTCCCTCTCTGATTCAAGTTCACTGAATTCATCTTTATTATATTACTCCTCTTTTTACATTCATCCTATTTCTATTCTGTCCAACCCAATTCTTCTTTGTGACACAATGCCGAAGTCTGTAAAATGTAGTAATTTGCAGCTTACTTCTCCAGGAAAGCTGTCTCTTTCACAGATGACACAAAATGAACAGTAAATCATGGCTGGAGACCAGAACTCATAATTTGAAAAGAAAATACTACCTAATAATATTTTGCTGCATTTGAACTTTTAACTGTTAAATCTTTCATTATCTAAAGGAGCCTTATTTGAAATGGAGGGATTTTTCAATGGACTAAGTTCTGGCTTGATTCACTGTTTTTGAACTGGCTCAAGCAATTTTAATTATAAGCTACAATCTAGAGCTATTACTATTTGCCAGATATTTCAACCTTCATGAGCAAGACCCTTTAGGCTCATTTAGAAAAGCTTACAAACAAGGAAATTCAGGGCTGTTCACCCGCTGGGCTTGGGACAAAAAGCAAGTATGAAAGCTGCCAATATTTCTATATTTGCTTGTTTCATCTGAGTGGGACCAGTGCAATGACACAGAAAAAGACTCTCTGAGCCCAGAGCGAAAATAACACACTTGAAGTGCTTAATGGGTTTCTTCTATGAGATTTCTCCAGCAGCTTTAATAGAGCTGGGTGAACTGCTTGTATGAAAAAAAACTTTAGCTGAAGAATTTCAGTCTTTGTTTGTTTTCCCAGTGTCTGGATTGTTCACCAGTGGATTTGATTTTGTTCTGATTTATAATTATTCACAAACCAACTTGAATTGTGCATGGTCCATATATTTCAGATTAGTTTCTTCCACTGTAAGGCCACCTGCTCTCAGTACCTTGTGGTGTCTGAGTAAAGTGACACAGTGCTCATGCCAGAGCTGGGGGAAGGAGGATACAGAACCATCTTATAAGAGGAAGTTTTAAAGACTTTGAACACTTAGTCCTTTTTGGAGATAGGTCAACATCATAGGAGACATTTTACATTTTTTTACATATTTTAGAAAACATGATTAATACCTTGGAAAGCATTGTAACATCTTAGCAAAATACCACATTTAAATGAATGATCCTTCATAATCAGTGCAAACTTATATACACAATTGATCTAACATCAGATCTTTGACTCACTTATTTTGTCTTTGTGCAAAGGCCATGAGAACAGTATTCCCCTGACCCCAGAAATACATGGTACAGTTATATTATGACAAATACAATGCATCATAATAATGTGCATCTCGCTGTAATCCAGAGCCTAATGAAGGCAATGAAATCATTAGAGTCAGGAGCTTTGTGCTGATATTTTAGATCTAAACTTGAGGAAGCTCTCACAGAATTACAGAGTGGTTGAGGTTGGAAGGGATTCAGAACCAACTTTCATGGAAAAATCTAACTATTTGCTCCTTGAGCAGTAAACATGAAGTGTATCTTAGTTCTAGATGCACCTCAAGGGGAAAAAAAAAGAAAAAAAAAGAAGAAGAAAAAATGGGTCAACATGTAATATTGTACTATTCAGAGGTTAAACTCTTCTTTGCATGAATACCAACTCTTTGCACCCAAATGTATATTAGGTAGAAACTGTGGGAGGTTCTTTTATTCTGACAGCCTTATAACTGAGATATATTTTCACCTGTCATGTAAATCAATAAAATATACAGTACTTAATACTTAAATGTTTCACTATTAGAATAATTTTCTGATCCCCCTGGATTAACACATTGTAAAATAGAACACTCAAATTTTTATGAATAAATTAAGTGTTTTGCAACTTGCAGTAATGAGATAGTTGGTTCATATGACTTTATAAACTGGTTAAAAGACACAGTAACACAGCTGTCCAGTTTGGAAGTTTGCCTTCCTTAGAGGTAAAGTTCCTCTTTAGTGCATTGGGTAAGGGCAGCAAACCTGATTAGATTTTCTACTTCTTTTTTCACCTCTTATAATTCTTAAATTTTACATTAGCCTTTCTTTTTACTATGAATACTTATGTTTACATACATTTCACAGAAAAGATAACCACATTAATTATTCTGCTTCCTGAAAATAAACACAGAAATGTTTCTTCTTTATAGGTGATAGAGAAAGGTATTAAACATATGTTTTGCAGTGTAGGAAGAGGAAAGGTTGTAAAACCTAGTGGCAAAGATTTGGCAAACTATTTGTAAACAATTTAGGAAAATTCTGCTTTAACCTAATCTGAGGCATGTGGATTAGGTGACTGTTGGGGCATGAGTAGGGAACATTTAATTAAGTACCCTGAACTTAATTAAGTCCTGGTAGATGAAGAATTCTCTTTCTGCTCACTTCTTAAGCAACCTGAGTTGCCCATGACAACCTAATAGAGCATCCCAGTGGAAGCAGCTGGAGTTAGGTTTGACCTCTGCTACTATCAGAGTAGCAGATATGAAAATAAGAGCTCCAGTATACATGAATAAGAGGTAAACAGCTCAAACAGCTCATGTTAAGAAATTCTAATTTATCCATCTTTATCTAACTAAATTAGGATCAATTAGAACTTGATTGGGCAGTCTAGCCATGCAGTTAATTATAATGTAAATGTAGCAGAAGTTAGGGAACAGTTATAAAAATACTGGATGTAACCTTTCTGTATCACATCTGTCCACTCGTTTGTGTATTGGCTAATTAATCCCAGCTCTTGTAACACAGTGATTAAGACTGGGTTTATAACTTGTTAGCTGAATGTCAGAAAAAGTAGTTGTAAAAGAAAAGTTAAAATCATTGATATACAGTGAAGTATTACTGTGAAGATACTCTCCTTAATCTTTTTGAGGAAATTTCATGCTAACTGCATGGGAAATCGGAGTGAGGAATTCATAGATGTGGTAAATTGATGTAGAGTAAAAAGATTTAAATTTTTATTTTCATTTCACTTTTGGATTTTAATACTTTAATAGAGGATTTCCCATCTTCCCCATTTCTTCCCCTTTTGGGTTAAGGATGTCTTTCAAGGTATATCCAGTAAATTATGATTTCTTCATTAATACGGATTCTGTTAATTTTAAATCTTGTCTGTAAATAAATTCTTGACCAGTGACAGAAACTCAGGGCCATCTCTTTTGATTCAGTAGCTTATATGCACCACAGGCATTTTTGATTTAGCCATTTGTAGCCATGTCTCCATTTGTCATATTGACATACCACTTGCTCTTACACTGGACAAAATCTAGTCAATCTGGTTTTGAGCAGGCTTTGTGAGAAGAGAATATCAGTTAACAATTATATCGTTTTGATCTGAGTTGTATATCTAAGCAATTTTTTGTATCTTCCTTCAGCTCTCCTCTACTGGCTGCCCAATGTCAAAACAGGAGGTTTGCTTTTCATTTGCAGTAATCATCCCTGACACGCTGCTGGCAACATTATCCTCCAGGTTCTTTCTCTTGTCTTCTTGAAGATGTTTTCCCAATGGGAGAGGAGAAAAAGCATTCTGTCTTTAAACAAGGAATTAAAAAAGCAAAGATAGAAGATAATTGGAATTCAGTGCCCTGACTCTTGCAGAGCCATTACAAGTCAAGTTTTATTTTAACAGTGCACAAAGGACTGTTTAAAAGGGTTATGTATACTTAGCCTTTTATTTCCTTCAACATAGTGTTAGTAATATTAAAACAGGGTTTTCTAATAGTACTATAAACAGGAAAAATGGGGAAACCATGACTCAAAGGGATTCAAAAGGATATAATACATGGTCCTTGTGATGATGTTGTCTGAAACAATACAGTGATAGTAGGGAGTGGACTTAATAAACTGAAAGGAGCTAATTTCTTTTTTTACATAGTGAATAGAGACATGGGGTAAATCATCCATAAGTACACCTTTTTGTTTCAAATAAACTTGGGAATCAGAATACATTTCAGTAAAAAGAAGGGACAAGTCATCTAGGTATAACTGTCTTTTTACATTTTATTTCAACTGAGTGAAAACTGATGTAAAATACAGGGATTTCTTTCATCATAGATCAAATTATTACAGTCCAACTTAGAAATCATGTCTTAATGATTCCCTAGCACTGCTCAGTCTAATAAACCTGCACCTTTCAAAAAAAGATGCAATTCTGAAGGCAGAATAATAATGAAGCTGGTTTGCAATGGCTTCATCCTCTGTTTCCTGCATCTGTCATGGGTAAGTATGTTATGTTTCCCTCAGGCAAGGCACTTTACCTGGAGAAGTATTTACACAACATCTGTCAACTTCGCTTAAAATTTGGTCAAACTCAGTTAAAAATCATACATGGTTAAGAGAAACAGACATTGATACACAGGATAATAGGATCACCTTTTTCTTACAGAAGCAAGATTAAAGTTCTAAAATTGCAAACTGTTTTCATTTATAAGATAGAAGAACACAAGAAACATGAGATTGTAGTTGATAAATTCTGGTTCCACAGAAGCTGAGGGAAGTTTTGTTTTATGTTTTTAGTATTGTTATAACCTAGAATTAATTATTGTAAATTCTTTCCAAGCAAACCATTCCTGCTAAACCCAGAAGTTTTTCCTATGCCAAGATCATAGGGTATATCTCCAGGAGTCTATTGTCCACATTATATTTGTATTTGACAGAGGGAATTTAAGTTTCCTTATTGATTCATTGTCCTTTTGGGAACTTTCTGTGAACAGTAGAACTAATGCGACTATGAATACTCATTTCCACTTGGTACATTTCTACTGTAGTTGCATATATTTATGAAACATGTTGATGATACAGTGAAGAATTATGTATTTATAAAAAAAGAAATTACTCAACATCTCAAACATTTATATATATATATATATATATATTAGTGTTCTGACAAGGATACATGGTTATATCCATACCCAAATATTTTATTCAACAAAAAAAATGCACGAAGAACAACCCAGCTGAAAGAACTTTGACAGTCTTCTTAAGGGTAAAACTACAGTTGCAGACAGTGTTCTCTTCAGAAGAAAATAAAAAGGATAAAACCTTCCGATATTAAAGTTGATACGATGCATATCATCCTATGAACAACATATAGATGCTAATTGTTCATTGTGCTCCTAACCAGTAGAAGTTGAATCCATCCCTGCAAAGGATGTCTTTGTGGTAGAAGAGGCACTGTAGGGTAGAAAGAGGTTCTGGAATTTTATTGCCTCTATAGGGGCAAATTGTGCAGTGTTATTCTCAGCCACTACTATTTTTAATACCTATGACACTCAGTTTGACAGTTCATAGAAGAAAAATGAAAATTCTGTACCAGGTTTTGGAAAAAAGGCCACAGACTTTGAACAAGGAGCAGGCACAGTGCAGATTGGCACAGCACAATGGGATGGTTTCAAGGCAAGCAAAAATCTAAATTGCCTGGTCCTTAATTTTGTATATGCATCCCTATCAGAAATGGGTAAAGTACCTGCCAGCTACCTCCATGTTCCTCTGAACCAGTCCTGTAAGATTTTAGAGGCATCTCTCACAGAGTGTGCCTTAGGAGGAGATACCATAATCAAGAAGTTAGTGCAGTGCAGACCTTTCTGGGAGGAGTGCTTTGTGCCTAAGGAAACAAGGTGCAAAGACATTTTGATGACAGGTAAATGAGGTCAGCATGGTTAACAGGGGAGAGGGGATGAGGGATGAAGCCAGAATAACCTTCTCAGCACAGCTGGAGACGTTTCTGTCAGTGACTGGCCCTGTCCTCATAGTTTGCCGAAGTGCAGCCATTATATCTTCTGACCAAACAGCTCCACCTGCCTGGTTACAAAGAACTGGGAATAATGAAATGGTCACTGGGCACCTCATCTGCATCCACTCTGCTGCCCTTCTCATAGCAATACACTGGTCAGATATTGTGGCTGTCACATTACAGCTATTCTCATTTTCTACTAAATGAGATGCAGATAAGTATAAATGTTCCACTTTTAAAAATTTTCCAAGCTTTGTGAACTTTTATGTGTTTATATTAGAAGCCTGGTTATAATCACCTTGGTTCTCTGCAGTTCTTTCTGAAGACTGCAGGATAAAGAAGTAAAATAATTAATCAAGACTATTGTCTGACAAAAAAATCAGTTACAGAATTCCAGCATGTTAGGGCAAATTAGCCTAGGTTTTATATTTTATTTGTCTAGAATGCTCTGTGGATTTGGTATATTCCCTTAAATGTTTTGCAACTGAGAAACATTTTTAAACAGCACATAGTAAAAATTAAGTCCATGTAATTTTTTTACTAGTGCAGATTTCATTATGAAACATCTCAAGATTAAATTTATTCCAATAATCATTACAATGATGAAAAAATTCCTTGCTTCAATAATTGATTTATGCTTCATTTAAATGTATGCAGTAGTTTCAATATAATTTCTTATTAGCTCTAATGACAAATTTTAAAATAGCAGGGCTCCGAAATAAAAATGAAAATTTGCCATACAAGTTATTACATTTAAATGGACTTAGTACTTAATATTTAAAAAATCATTTGATGTAAATAGCCATCATGAATCACTGCAAATATGATTAGATGTAATTAAACTTTTTCTTTACCCACATCTAGTTTCTTAATAAGAAATGGTTTTATTTCCTCTTTTAATTTTTTTAGGATCTTCAAGAATTTGAACTGAAGACCCATGACATATCAGCATTGCTTATTCAAATTTTTGTTATTTTGGTCAAGATTAGATGTCTTATCATATATGTTTCTTTGTATTATGTGTATGCTATTTTTTATACATTGTGCTAATATTCTCTCCCTATTTGGGAGTTATATGCATGCTATTGTACACACTCCATTAGAGAAGAAAGACAAAGAGAACATAAAGATGACATTTGGCAAAAACCTGTGGCACTCCTAAAACCTGCTGAAGTATAATGGCAGAAATTTTTAAAAAGTATTCCTGACTGGCCTTATTCAGCAATTTTTTTCCCTTCATACGAGGTTTAAAGGGAAATATTACCAGCACAGGATCCTACAAGCACAGCCAGCAGGCAGCTCACTCTCTTTTGGGAATCTGGTGTGGCTGCTCCATACTGGCCACAAAACTCCCATTCAAGTCACAGTTGCTGTAATGCACAGGGGGATTGTATGCTGAATTTACACAGAATGTTTACAATGCTAAAAAAGAAGAAGTCATGGCACTTGGGAAGCTCTTTACTAGAGCAGTACTCCCAACAACTACTCACCTGTTTAAGCTTAGACACACAAAAGGTTTATCAGTGATAAAAATCTCAGAACGGGTCTGTTAGCTGCCATGGTGTCAGGAGAAAGTTCCCTGTTAATATGCATGTGCTTGTATTAGCAATGCTGTAGCTTTACTTCCAGCTCTTTAAGAAAATTGTATTAATTTCATGGAAAGCATCTAAAAGTAATGCAAATAACAGGAGAATAACTGGGAGTTATACACCTGAAACTAACTATAAACAGGCTCCAGAGATGTTAGAGGCTCTAAGAAAACCACTGACATTTGAATGCATAAACTATCGAGAAATTAATTGCTTTTGGAAAGTAAAACTGCATAACTCTAAGCCGAAATTACTTCATTAAATGTTTGTTGGTTTGTTTGTTTGGGTTTTTTTGCCTAAAATAAACCCATAACAAAAACATAAAAAGTTAAATGGGAAGTTATACAGTTATACTGGAGTTCTGCTGGGTTCTGAAACCTGTTCTACTCAATATAGATTGTTCAGGAAAGTGGATGAATGCTGTGGCAATTTCCTGATGACACTGGGGCATTAGTAGTTAAAACTACTTCTATCTGAAGAGCTGCAAAGAAATTCCTAAGACTGAGTAATAAAATGGCAAATGAAATCCAGTATTAGTAAATGTAAAATGATGTCCTGGGGAAAAAACAATCCTAACTTCTTGGGATTGATTGTCCCAATCTGACCATTGCCACTCAAAAGCAAGATCTCAAGGTTAAATAGTTATAAACCAATGATTTCAATCATCTCTGTGCTCAGGAGTCAAACTCAATATTAGGAATTATTAGGAAGAAAATGCATAAGAAATTTTAAATCTGTATCATGCAGGCAGCCATCATCCCTTTCACCTCATAGCAATGTATAAAGCACAACTGAAAAAGAGTAAAGGAAGATTTGGAAAAATGACCAACAGTGTGGAACAGCTTCCCAATGCAGGGCATCTTTGTAGGCTGGGATTCTGCAAGTTGAAAGAAAATCTACAGACAAACCTAAGTGTGTTATAGACTGAACAAAAGTATGATATGCTGCACTCAGCATGGAAGGGAAGACCAGGAGAGGCTAAGATGTCTCACTCCTAGCACAGGGGTGCCAAGGGAATCTTGCAGGTGTCATGTGCAGGATAAGCACAGGGATAGCAGTGTCCCATGGGCATTGCAGCTCTGCTCCATAGCACTGGACTGTGCTAGGACTTCATCAGGGGTCAGGACAAAACTGAGCATGCAAGGCTGCCTTTTAAAGTCTTTCAGACAGAAATAGTTGGTAGCTTGGACAGTCTTCTAGGGGAATGTGCTTGTTTCTTATGAATTTTCTTGTGCTATTTCTTTGATATCTCTTTTAAACCAGTGTCAGATGCAGGATACTTGCTAGATAGATGGACTTGTGGTTTAACACTGTGCATCTGTTCCTAGCTGCAAGTGCTTATTTGCAAACAGTTATTAGAAATGCTTTGATATGAGCTGGAGTCTTCCCTTTTTATGTTTCTTATGTAAAGAATTTATTTCCATTTTATGAGAGATAAGTATTTACTTCTATATTTAGTTTAGATTTTTCTATGCAAAAAATATTAGTGGTATTTTTCCTTGATTAAAAATGAAAAAAACACAGCCATTTCGTTTGCTTTTCTGTACAGCGTATCTGACTATCAATAATATCAGCAGAAGTTTACATTTGGTATAATTTACTTCAGAGAAATGTCTTTCAATGAGGAAGAATGTCATCGAAAAATATGACTGATCAGTAGAAATGTAGACCAGTTTTTAAAGAACTGTTTTGAAAGTTATGGGTGGCTACTTTTACTCAGAAACTGCCTGTCATGCTTATATGTTTTTGCAGTGATTTCCACTTGCCATAACAACAGAAGTTTAACAAACAGTATTTATGTGCTGCAGGCATAGAAGTGTACATAAACATAAAAGTAACAGAATGCAGGTTGCCAATCACATCATTCAGTTCTCCCGAAGCTTCCAGATAGTTTTACTTTGCTAAAAGTTTCTTTCTTTTGTAAGCTTTTGAATTCTGGAAAATCTATATTTTCTGTGAGGGAAGGTTTGTTTGTTGTTTTTTTTTCCCACATGAAAAACTCAACTTTAGAAAAGATTTCTTCTCTTAAAGCACATATATAGCCCATACCTCTATTACAAGGATCCAGCTTTGGTGTTTGTTAATCTATCAACAACTAGCAGTTGCATTGCTTTAAGAAAACAAACAAACAAACAGAAAAAACAACCCTGAAAGCCAACTTTAACCATTTTTAACCATTTAATGTTCAAATTCAAGGCCATTGAAGCAAGTGTATTTGAGAATGGGCTGGAGAATAATATATGTGAATACATCTGTAACAATAGCTAGCTATAAAATATTTTCACCTCTTTCATGTGCATCAGCACATGTAGCATACATATTCTGCCTTGAGCATTTGCTTCTCAAAGACAGAAAGAAAATCTAGAGATGTTAGGGAGTTTAACCATAAGAAATAAGCATTTTAAAATTCCCTTTATGTAGATGAGAAGTATTTCTGGCCTGGCAGCTCTCTAACAAAAACTAACAAATGGAAGACAATCATGGGCGAAACACAAGAAAAAAAGTCAACCTAAGATGAAATGATATAAACTGACAAGAAGCACAGGGGAACAGTTAAATGTATGGGAGAAAAGCATATATTGATGCACAGATGCAAATACCCCTATGGTTGGGGATTACTGAAAAAGGCCTTCCTAAATGGGGGCTAAACTT
The DNA here is from genome assembly GCF_052056855.1 of Sturnus vulgaris. NCBI lineage: Eukaryota > Metazoa > Chordata > Aves > Passeriformes > Sturnidae > Sturnus > Sturnus vulgaris. The sequence goes on along the minus strand of NC_142248.1, from coordinate 18,042,229 downwards.
CTTCATGATCTAAGGTGGCCTTTATATTTGAATCTTTAAAAAATACATTGTTTCATTTACTTTAAATTTGTATATATATTCATGATTTTGTCCATAACTTTGCTAACATAAACATCAGAACAGTTTGTCACATTTAAGCATAAATTTGAAGTTAGCACTATCTATTATTCCAAAGCAAGCACTCCAAATATACTTTCGTTTCAAAACTGACAGTCTTAAAAGTGTGCTGCATTATCTAATGGAACAAACCAAAACCTTTCTTCACTTTCTAAGTTTCTGATTTCTGGTTAAAATTATAGTATGTTCATCTAATTGCCTTAATAAATAAATATCTTCAGAGATTATGTTAATTTTTCAAAACATAGTCATCCAAATTTTATGCAGAAATTGTGGAATTTATGGTTTACAGCATTTTTGAATCAGACACAACTAGAATTCATTTTTTTACTAGATTTCAATTTTTTTCCTTGAAAAGGAAAGCAAAATGAAATACAATGGAATGTTTGTGTTGAGCCTGAGCTCTGATACAAGATTTTAAACAATCCAGCATATTAGTTTTGAGATTATCCATATAAATAATAGAATGTTAAAGAAAGAACGAAAAAAAAAAATGCAGCTTATAAATTAAGTACATCAGTTAGGGTTCGCTATGCCCGAAAATAAAGAAGTTTAACAGTGTATGGTAAGGTAATAATTTTATGTTGTATATTTTATTAAGATGGTTTAACAATTAAAACATATTTCAAATGCAATATATATTTTTGGCATAAGAAAATAATTTGAAAGATGTCAACTTGAGTCACATAACAGAGATTATTTACAAATGTAAGATAGAGTCACTTTGATTCTAATAAGTAAATGCCTGGCCTGAAGTCACACCTTCATATGCATCTAATGGTGCTCTCATTTTATCATATTTTAAAAATCCACACCTCATATTTTCTGTTTCCTTATATGGATGGTGCTAATGACACACATAGTAAACCTTCTATTAGCTTTGTACTTCAATAGAATTTGTTTAATTTCAGCTGTCAAACAATATGGAGGAAAAAAATCCAGTTTTTTGATAACCCCAGGATTTAAAATGCATTATCAGTATGACAGCAGTAAATGTTTTCCAAACAATCTTATTTATGGGCCATGTTCTTTCTTGGCGTAAACACAAATCTGAGCAGCATGTGAAATCCCTCGTTTGTTTGCCATAAATTGTGCATGTTACTGATGTAAGATTTATTATGTAAGAGTGGTTGAGTAAACCAGCATTGGCACTGTTGATATGCAACATTTTACCTCCAGCTCCCTCACCGAGATCTGAATGGAGCTGGTGTTATCTTAGAGACTTTACCAGCTGGTGACTGTTAAGCAATCAATTCTGTAGAAATAATAATATAAATCATAGAACTATACAACCACAGAATATGCTGAGTTGGGAGGGACTCACAAAACCACCAAGTACAACTCCTTGCACCTGAAAGCATTTTCCAAGTGATTCTTGAGCTCTGTCAAGCTAGTCCCAACTCCTTCCCTGGGGATCCTGTTCCAGTGCCCAGCCACCCTCTGGGGGAAGAACCTTTCCCTAATATCCAACCTAAACCTCCCCTGACCCAGCCTCAGGGCATTCCCTCAGTCCTGTCACAGAGCAGAGATCAGTGCCTGTCCCTCCTCTTCCCCCCACAGGAGGCTGTAACTGCACTGAGGTCTGCCCTGAATCTCCTCCAGGATGAACAGACCAAGGGAGCTCAGCTGCTCCTCACATGGCTTCCCCTCCAGAGCCTTTCCCATCCTCACTGCTCTCCTTTGGATGCTCTCCAATAGCTTTAATGAGTTTTTTACATTGTGGTGCCCAAAACTGCTCACATTACTCAAGGTGAGGCTGCACCAGGGCAGAGTAGAGTGGGACAAATATAAATAACATCAAAAAGTATATGCTAGTCCATCTGGTAGTGCAGACTTTAAATGTCCAGTTTGACATTCATGCCTCTTATGATTTTATCAGAGCAATATGTTAATACTGGAGGACTGTGAAGACTTTTTTAAAAGACTTTTTTAAAAAGTCTATCTATCCTTACCCTACAAAGACATTCAGTAGTGAGAAAATGAGATTTTTCCAGCTGCATGTGCCTGGCTCAGAGGAGGCTGCAGACATTTTTAATGCATCCTCTGCTCCACAGGAGTAACTCAATACTTGAAGAAATTGAGACACGTGTCAGTAGTTTTGCAGCTTAGTAAAGCATTGATAGAGTTTCTGATGCAGAATCCGGCCCTACAGGCGGCTCTGAAGTACAATTCCCCAGCTGCACCATAGAGCCCTTTTGCTTAAAAGAGTGTACATCACTGCTCCTAGAATGGCTGCAGCCAGGTCTGCTTTAAGCTACAGAAAAGCCAGGAGACAGGATCCCAAAGTGGCAGTATAAATTTTACAAAGTACTTCTATACTTCGTTTTTATTTCATGTTTACCTTTTCTGCTTTTTTGTATTCATTTCATATTCAACTTTAAATATATATAAATTCCACTGAATCGATTTAAAAAAAAAATATTAATGGATTTCAACATAAGTTTGATATTTTTCTGAGGTGGTGGGTATATGTTTTCAAACACTTTCTGAACCTTGTTGCTTTTAGTTATTTTACAGTAAGTCTAATAGAAGTGCTGATTCCTAAGGGCTCAGCAAATGCATGGTGCATTGGATATTTTTTTTTTTTATTTCTGGCTGGAAAAAGCAGCAGCTGCTCTGATGTGCCAGTGGGAAGTGCCAAGGCTGCTCTTCTGGGATGGCTGCAGGGTCACTGCCAAGAACGGTGCATTCCTCAGGCTTTTGGGCATTGTGTCCACTCAGTTGTATTCAAAAATCACACCTCCAGACTTCACCATGTTGGAAGAAAGTATTTCTAATGTCATAGGCTTCAGATGAACTGCAACCAAAGAGAAACAAAAAGGGCCCGTGTCACTCTGTCCTGAATTCAAACTAATAATGTGTACTGAACAAAGAGATTGCAGACATTGTGAGGTTCTATCCCACACAATCCTCCTCTTGTTTTCATCTGCATTTTCTCCATCTGACTGAAAACGACTCTTTTCAAGCACATACTTTCTGCAAAAAATGTGGAAAATGTATTTATTATTTTTCTTATGCTTTAAAAATCTTTCTAAAGGTTGCTTTCACCTTGAAGATTTAATAATTCTGGATAGAAGACCATGCTCATGACAGGTCTGTATTTTCTTAGACATATTGCATTTGATTCTGAGTGCAGTTTTCAGATTTTTTTAAATGGAATTTTGTGGGGTTTGAGCGTTTGTTTTTCATTATGTTAAACATAGAACATCCATATGTTGCTTTCCTTTGGGATCTTTAAGAAAACATACAGTCATTTAAATCTGGGCTATTTTATCCCTGCAGTTGTAAAATTCCTGTAGGAGATGACTTCTGCCTTATATGATATATTTTTCTCCCTCAGTCGTTCCAAATGCGTGTTCTAATTCCTTTTCTTCATTATACTTTACATGACAACGTTGCTGCAGGTAAGTAAACGTGCATAGGATATGAAAAAGGCTCTTAACTCCTGTGGTGCAAGGTATAACTCAAAATCTTGACCAGGGTGCTCAAGTCATATCCCTGGTTCATGACCTTCAGGTTGGTAGATCACAATAGGAAATGTAATATCTGGCTTCTGTGGTGTAATCTTTATTGTAGGAATAATACATGAGATCTTACATGCTTCTATCAGTTGCAAATGTTCTTGTAGCTCATTGTACAATATGTCAGATGAAATGGATTTCATGATCTTTTGTATAATGCATATGTTCCAATAGTAATTTCGAACCTAATTTATTTCCTTGGAAATTCATTCATCTTTTGGGTGCCATTTTAAACCATCTTAATTTTCGATTATACAAGCACAGGGGGTAAATTCTTTGCTCTCATATACATATCCCACTCCTATTGGATTTTATACAACATTTACACTGTCTAAGGGGAAAATTCAGCTAAGGAATATTTTTACTTTAACACTACCATATAAACCTTTTTTTCTGTTCAAAACCTAGTAGTTATTTGGCAGTTGTGTTTCATTTCAGTCTTGCTGCTATAAGTAGAAATGCTTTTAAAGATATAATTTTTTCCAGAAAATGTATCTGTGTAAATGATGATGTTGACTTTGTGTCTTTCAAAATACCTGTATAAGTTATTGGGAATTTTAAAATCAGCTGCAAGTGTGTCACTGAGAGTAGTTATTGCATAATTCCTTTTTTTCCCCCTTGTAGTTGCTGTTGGCGAATGATGAGTGCAGAAAATGAAGAAAAAGGAACCCGACACATTTCATTGTCTGCAAACTCCCAAGAACTTCTAAGATCATGGGCACAATTGTTCTTACATTTTTGCCTTTAATAGGAAAAATAAGAGAATAGGGGATTAAGGTATCCAAAAGAGTTTTAAAAAGTATATTTCATTGGGAAGAGTGGCATCCTGGCAAGAACAAGCACATTAAGCTTCAGGGCATTGTTCAATAGAATAAATGTTTGGGCCAAAGGCAATGTATAAATGACAGTGCTGGAAATTTCGTTTTTCCCTAGGAAGAGAGGTTTTTTCAGAGAGCAATATAATTGGCAAGTTTAAATACATTTTACATAGAATAAGATCAGTTTATACATTTATTCTGGAAACTACACAGTACTATTTCAATCTCAGCCCTCTTTCTCATTAAGGAAGTATGAGCTGAGTATGTCTCTAAGGTGTAAGAGTTACAGCACAGTTGATTTCCCTCACACTATGAAGTAGTGTCTGTAATTCATATCTACACTTTTATTCTCTACATTCTCTTCTATATTATTCTGGTACTTTTACTTGTCAATGTGGTATATGAAAGACCATCTAAGATGTGGCACAATTACCTGCAGTAATCTGTTTGGGTAACAACATAGAATGAAAGTATTTTAAAAATCAATGAAATTATTAAAGAGACATGGGGTTTATTTTTCATGCTAAGGTGTTAAACAGATACTCAGATACTACACAATAGTACTCTGTATTTTCTGGAAATTACAATAAAGAAAAAAATGCCAGAAAGTTTTACAGAAATAACTCCTAGAATTTAGAAGAGTACATAAGTATAGTGGATTGACCCTGGATGTCAGGCACCCACCAAAGCCACTCTATCAGTCACCTCTACAACTGGACAGGGGAGAGAAAATATAAAAAAGGGTTCATGGGTCTGCAGTCTCTCCATGGGTCTGCAGGACCCTGCTGGGAGCCTGTTCCAGCACCGGCCTCCCATGGGGTCACAGCCTCTGCAAGGGCAGCCCCTGCTCTGGCCTGGGTCTCCTCCCCGGGCTGCAGGTGGATGTCAGCATCCCCAGGTCCTCCCCGGGCTGCAGGGGCACAGCTGCCTCACCTGGGCTGCAGGGGAATTCACTGCAGTGCCTGGAGCACCTCCTGCACCGACCTTGGTGTCTGCAGAGCTGTTCATCTCCCATATTCTCACCCCAGTCTTCTCCGGACACAATGACATCTGCACAATAACTTTTTCTTTCTTCTTCTTAAATATATTATCACTGACGCATTATCACCTTTTCTAATTGGCCCAGCCTTTGCCAGCAGCAGATCCATCTTGGAGCCACCTGGAATTGCCTCTGTTGCACATGGGAAAGCTTCAGGGAGCTTCTCATAGAATCCATTCCTGTAATCCCCTCCTCTACCAAAACCTGGCTATACAAACCCAATACATTAGGTTAAAAAGACATCACATAATAAAAAACGCCTAAAAATACAGTAAGAAATAATCTTTGCCCAGATTTAAAGTCAGAAAACCATACAAAAGTATGAAAATAAAAGCCCAAAACACAACATAAAGAAAATTAGGACCCATACAAAAGGTGAATGATACTTACAAGAACCAGTTTGTGAAAGTATTGGTTCCTTAATCCATTCATGTCCCTTTAGAAGTAAACAATTTATTTAACCTCAAACTTGAAATATTTTGTACTTTAAAATATTGATTCACAAGAAGTCCATCCAAAAAGATGGTGACATTTCTCAGCATGTGCTTGTACTGAAGCCTGAACTGTAGATATCCATCAGAAGGTTTACTTGCTGAAGTTGGCAAGAAACAAATGCCAGCCACAGGATTTTATATATAGACACAGCTAGTCACTCTGAAGGAGGTATTGACTGGGACAGCCTTACAGTTTTTACACCTGTGGAAGAAAAATGAGGGAATCAGTTTTTGATACATCCCATGACATATACCTAGGGGAAGATGGTCAGGAATATCGGTTAAATAATTATATATAGAGAAGTAGATTTGTTCCTGGTGAAGGGCCAAGTGCTATGTCAATTTTAGTATTCCTGCCTTGATGGTATAACACTGGACTACACTTCTTTTGCTAAACTGCACTAGCATATGCTCACATAGTTTCCTGGTAAAAAAATGCAATGTATGAAGGTTTAGGATTGTTTTTCTTTTCCTTGTTTTGCACTTAGTTATATAATTGCTAATAATATCTAGAATCCTAGAAAACATAAGCACTATTATACCCATTGAGGGTTTTTCAGCTTGTAAACTGAAAGTGTTCTAGGATATCCCTGTCTTTTCAATGTCTGAAAATGTGAAAGAAAGTATGATAGTGCTATTCATTTGTTCATAGTACTCAGTTTAGCTAAATTGAAACTATATTTAGTCGTAGCAAATTAAATCAGAGGGTAAAATGTGACTGATGTTCTTTTCCAACTGGACACTTTGTGCACCTCTGAAATCTTCTATTTTGCATTAGCAGAGTCCCAATAGATTAACTGGATGTATAAGAGTTAACTGCTGCTTCCTTGAGTTTCTACCCTGCGATCACTGATCTGTATATTTGTGGGTGGACAACCCTGTTACCTGGATTCTTCTTAAATCTGACAAGTGCACAGCTAAATTCACCTGTTACAGACATCCTGATGACATTAAATTCTCTTTGTCTCTAACAGCTACCAAGTATCTTCCGAATCTTTTTAGCTTTTGGGCTCAAATGGTACAAGAAAGAATTCTGTTCAGTTTGTCTGAATTCTGCTCACACATGCACATTTACAAGAAGTGAAAAAAGAAGGACAACTTCCATTATATAAATACATGAAGAGTTTAAGTTTGCCAATATGTTTTGGAATATTTCCCAAACTGGAAATCTCAGTGTTCACCATGATCCTTAAATAAAAGAAGGAATTATTTTGACAATTTCACTGCTGCTTAGTATAAGTGCCTGTCATTGGTGTTACTATTACAGATCACAGATTAGGGGAGGGGGGGGAAGCATGTAAACTTAAATATGTATTTCTAGAGCTACGTTTTTGAAAGCAACCAGTGTAATTCAGTGATACCTATGCATGGTTACCTACATGGATATAGTGAAGCTGTTAGAATATTATAGACAATGAGTGGGATTTTGTCAAATTTGCCTTTTTTTAGCAAAGCTGTTCTGCTGGCTAGGCCTGCCCATGTACAAAATACTGTTACTGTAAAGCTATGCCACTGGATTATACACAATTTCTGTTATACCTTTCATGGCATCTGTATGGCAGATTTAGCAAGCACCCTCCTGCAATTCCTCACATTCCTCTTCCTAATGGCAATGGTTCATCACCAGCTGCTCCACAGCTACAATTGCCTTCCTCTCAGCACTGTTTACTTTTGATTCTTCCTGGATGTGGTACATGTTGTTTTATGTCGTGTCACTGTTGTTATACTTACATAATGTACTTAAGTATTGTTTAGATTGACACAGTGTTAGTTCTAAAATTGAAAATAAAATGTCATTATTGGCAAGAGCAGCTGTTTTCACGCACATCATTTTCTGAACTTCAGCTTATTAATCAGGCTAAGCGGGAGTTTTGTACAAATGGTAGTATTTTTTCTTGGAGTATTCTCTGGGCTTTAGATTTCCATCATAACAGAATTGAGTAGTATAATATAGCAGAAATGTTTGATGTGATTAAAACTGTTTATTCTGGGTTTGTAATTGATTTAATTGTAACATCTAGAGGGCTGCAATTTTGAAAAGTTTCAGCCCTGATTGCCTATTATTCACATGACAATGCTGAAATAAAATGACACTATAGTAAATGAAAACATAACAAATAACCCTGGTGGTTCAATAACATTTTGAAAGAAAATCAGTAGATGTTCTGCAGAAATCACCTACAGGAACAGCATAAAAAAACCCCCATGTTTAAAATCAGTTTTTGCAAAATTCTGGTGAAAACTGGCTCTTCCAAGAACTGTTATAATGTTACTCATCTAGTAAAGCTGTTTTGATTGTCCTCTATAATTTTAAATAACACCTGCTTTTGAAGTGCAAAGAAACTTTAGGAAAAAAATCTTATTGTCTATGCTGAAACAATAGGGTTTTATACCCTTAAATCTCACCCCAACCTTTACTACCTTCCATGTAAAAGTCAAATGTAAAATTAATCAAATTTTCTTGGAATCCAGGAGGGTTTAGATTTAAACCTTGAAAAATTTTAACTGGTCCTTGACCCCACACAAAACCTAGTTTTGCACAATATCTGTAAACTCTTCTTACAAATCAAGTTTATAGGGTAGGAAAGCCCTGGATTCCAGCATTGACTGAGGAACTGCTCCATACCATTATATCCCTATTAATTCCTACAAAGAGAAAAAGAAAGCATTCAAATTATTTACACTATAAATGATAATTTTTAAACAGACTTCATAGAATTGCATAATCAAAAAATCACAGAATCACAGAATATTCTGAGTTGAAAGGGGTCCATAAGGATCATTGAGTCCAGTTCCTGGCCCTGCACAGGACCATCCCCAAGAGTCACACCATGTTCCTGAGAGCATTCTTCCTCTAAGAAAAAAAATTAGTTCTAGGTGGTTTATATGTTACAATGAATATTAGTCTTGTGTTTTGAGTTGCTGGACTGACATATCTTGGAAATATTTTTATTTTCCTTGGTGAATATTGGTGTATATTCTACATTTGGTGATGAAATAGTAGGAAAGTGTTATAATGGCTCATCTTTTAGCATTAGGTGTTACACACATTTTCATTTGCATGTGAAGGACCTAAATTTAAATTCCCACATTCAAACTTTCAAATTTAAGCTATTAGGCAATATCCATTCCCTCCTTTGTTTTTACTCTGCTATAATTGTGGTAAGCTCTGTGTGTGTAATTGGGCTTTGTGTAATTGTGCTGTAATGTTTATAAAGGCCAGTGAATTCCATTAACACATTACTTAGCAGTAGGACTTGAACTTGCATAGTAATGCATTTTATATTGTTCCTTTTAAGTTTTTAGGATCACATAAAAGTTTATATAATTTGGTCTTAATAATATTTTCTTTAATTTCCCCCCTCCCCTAATTTTCACAGAATCATAGGGTTTGGGTTGGAAGGAACCTTAAAAATCTTCTGGTTCTAAATGTCCCACCATGGGCAGAGATGGCACCCACTACATCAGCTTGCTCAAGGCCACACCTACCCTGACCTTGAAAGTTTCCAGGGGTGGGGCATTCACTACTTTATTGACTTACAAACAGCTATGATTTTTACCAATGGTTAGAATCAGTTAACATTTTTCATAGTTCTTTACATGACTGTGACTGGGTCTTTGACAATGTGTGGGTTACTTGAACATTGCTATATGTAGTCAATCTAATCTTCAAAGAGAAAATAGTTTTGCAAACTGTTTCTAATTGACACTAGGAGGTGGTGTGTTAGATTTATTTTTACTTGACTAATTTAGTTAAATATTTACTGGAAGAATTCAAAAAATGCTTTACAGATGACACTGGATTAAACATTTGCAGTTGTTTCATCAGTGCTAAATGATTTGTGTAGCTATTTCATTGAGCAGGTCTAATTCTTTCACTCTTTCGAGCAAGCACTTAAAAATTTAGAGCAACACTGTTCTTTCATTGAAAGTTATTTCATAATCTTTAACAGCAAAAATGAGCTATTAGATTTCCATATCACCCAAAAAGGAGACAAAATGTATCTCTAAACAGACTTCTTTACATAAGAAACATAACTTAAAAATTCAGTATTTATTTTTTAATGTTTACTGATGTGGTTTAAAGTATTCAGGAGTTAAAAGGAAAGGCAGAGAACTGTCAAGGAAATTGAGACTAAAGCTACTACTCTGCTTTATTGCTCTACTGATTATTATGAAAAAGAATTGTTGCTGGAATAGTAAAATTACCAAGGGAAGAGCAATTGGTCAAAAAATGGAAGAAGCACAAAAATGTTCATTGAAGTAAAAATGCTATGTATAATTTCTGCAGTCTCAAATCACAAATGAAGATTACAATTTATAGAAAGAAATACAACAGAATGTAAGATTTAACAAATTCCTTTGAAAATGTGATCTTTAGTACCATATAACTAATTTTGAACTCATCTGATTTTGTTTTTGAAAACCTCTGAATCGTTTAAAACATTGTATCCTATTATGCCTCTATCACTATGCATTTTGCTATGCATTGCTGAGATTATCAAACATAATTACTTTAGCATTCTTGAGGAAAGGTTAAGTAGGTCTTATGGATTTTTTGATGATTTGAAAATGTTCAGCTGAGAGAGTTGTGGTTACTCAGGCTGGAGAAGACTTTGGGGACGCCTTAACAGCAGCCTTCCAGTGGTTAGAGGGGCCCTACAAAGGACCTGGAGAGGGTCTGTGACTGGGGCATGTAGTGATAGGACAAGCTGGAGTGGCTTTAAACTGAAAGAGATCAGAATTAGACTTGATATTAGGAAGAAATTCTTCACTGTGGGGGTAGTGAAACACTGGAACACGTTGCCCAGGGAAGCTGTGGATGCCCCATCCTTGAATCCATTCAAGTATGGTAGCAGAGAACAAAATAAGGAACAGGAGAGAGTCTATCCAAGTACGATCCTATCCTATTGATATAAACTTTCCTTTGTGCACTTTGTAGTGTACTACAGATTACTTCTTACGATTTTTTGGTTACCATCTTACTCTATTTTTTCAGTATCCTACAGTAAATTCATCTGATTATTCAGGCTGATTATTAATTTCTGTAAATTAGGGCTCATATCATAAAGAAAAAAAATTTTCTATAGAGGAAGGATAGACTGCCAAAATGTCTTTTTTTACAAAAAGCACTTGTCATGTGATATTTGTAACTTCCCTTTGAGCTGTTCTTAGCTGGTCAACAACAACATTGCCTTCAACAGAATTTGGCAATGAAGTTGTCTGGATTGGTGTTCACAGCAGAGAAAAAATAAGGAACTGGCTCAGGAGGTGCTTCTCCTTCAAGAAAACCTGCTTCTTTCAAACCTGCGTAGGCAATTTTTAATGCTCAAGCTTTTTTCTTGAAGACCTGAGACTTTTGCCTGTTATGTAAATTTTCCTGTTCCTTCTGACCATGACAGCTAATTTTGAGTACTTCAAATGTGACTGAAGTTTTTTACTTGTTAGGAAAACAATCTTAGGTAGAAACAGAAGGCAATCAAAATGGCATAGAAGAGTAAGCATACTTTTTCTTTACAGTATACCAAACTCTGCCCAGTGCTGTAACAAAGGGAAAGCGAGTTATTATGCTGAGTTAGCTGCCTAATCACAGATAGGGTCTAGTGTAGCCTTTGGGAGGTCATTCACATCCTTCTACAAAGTTCTACAATCATCTCAATAGGTGGTAGCAGGTCGTGCTAAATAAAATTTAGAGCGTTATTTCAGGATAGCATATTGTTAAGCCATCCCCATAGGTCTAAAAGTTTACTTAAAAGCCTCTCTGCAAGATCTGAAAGTGGACTGGTGCTCTTTAGAAAAGAGGATGGAAGTGAGCTGTTTCCTGGGATGCTATCTCAAGTGAGTGCAGTTGCTCTTTCTCAGTGTTCCACGGTTGTCTCATATCAAGAGCCACTGTCCATTTAAACAATACTGGGCAAAAAAATCCTCTGGAGGCAATTAAAAAACAAATGCATCTTCAGATCTTCCTGGATCATAGGGAAGAAGACAGAGGAGTTTGAGGAAATATGGGGCTAAAGGGGCATTAAAAAAGTTAATGGAGGTGACCTGTTATTTAGGGTATGTCATAGTAGGGAGAAATATTTTAAGACTTGATACTGCCTGAAGAGACATGGAACAGAAATATACCTTTTTGTTTTCTCTGTACACTGCTTCAAAGAAATATTTGAGTTCATCTCTAATTTATTTCTTCTGGAGTGAGTGGCAAGAACTTTTGGCTGAGATTAAAAGGAGTAACAATGAAGGAGTTTTTTGATCATTTAAAATTAGCACATATACCATTCAGATGTCATTTTGCCAGAAAGTTTACTTCTGTAGCTAGAAATGCAGTACAACTGGAAAAGGGGACAGTGACTGCTTCTTATCAGTGAAATAAGGTGAATATTTTAATCTTTACCAGTGTTTTTGTCTTACGAGTTTTAACACAATGGAAATGACAGTGGCACTGCTAATATTTAAATTTAGACTTGTAGTGGTTTATGCTCCATCCACACATTGAAGTTCAGACACTTATTATTAAGGGCATAGTTTTACCTAAAAAATTAATTTCATACACTGCTAATGAGATAGCCCTGAGGAAAGATGGGGAATTTGAGCCTTGTAAATATACAATAAAATACATTCCTGGAAGACCTACCAAAGCCTGAAAAATTAATAAACATGATTCAATTCAGCATTATTAAAAAATATTTTAAAGTAGTTGCATTTTGAAAATGATATAGCTCATTTTCTTGCTAAAAGTTATCCACTACCTATTGTATCAGAAATCAGAGAGTGTCTTCAAAGTTGTCCTTTCCGCACACATCTAAATGACAAGGATTTACAGTGACAGGATAGTTCAGTGATTTGGGCATAAAAGATTTGTTTCACTGTCTCCTTTAAAGAGGTGCTCTCTTCCTTCTCTGGAAAGCTGGTGTATAATATTTCTATTTTTCAATTGAAATGAGATCTTTTTATATTGAGGAATGTTATGGCAGTGATTGATATAAATACATATGCATATACACATTAGAAATGCTGTTCTCTAAGCTACTTGCAATTCCTAATTTTTCAGAGCAAGATTCTCAAACTGGAGAGTGAGTGAGTGAACTGAGTATTTCAGTGTATAAACACTAAAGGGAACTGGGAGAAATTCTAGGGTCATTGATTAGGGACAAAATGGGAGAACACTTGGACAGGTGCAGACTGGTCAAAGACAACCAGGACATTTATAAAGGGGAAGCCATGCTTGTCAAATGCTATTAACTTGTTTGAGGAGGTGACAATGAGAGCTGACAGGGGTGAAGCAACAAACATAATCTGCTTGGACATCAAGATGGCTTTTGATACTGGCACACTGAAGAGCAGATACAGGGTTAGTAAGAATCTGATGATAAAGTGACTGATAGAATGTCTCTAAAATCTCTTAAGACTCAGTACTGCTGACATATCACAGCAAAACATGAGAGAAGATGTAAAAAAGTGGTGGATATAAATGAATTTGATAGGGATTTTTCGTTATAAAAAAGAGGATGGATGAATTAGAAAGTTTGTGAAGGAGGGAGGCAGAAAAAGAGGAGCAGTGGGAGAGGAAAAGAACTGACCGGTTCATTTATTTCTGAAAGAGAAAATGCCTTGAAGATTAGTCTATGAAAGATCACTCTAGAAGACAGGAGCAAAACCACCTGATATATCCCTCTATAATATTTGTCCATACCTGCCCTTAACTTTGTCAATACAGGAAGTGGTGGATGAAGTGATGATTTTCAGTACATGCTGAATATCTGCTGGGAGCAAGACTCCTAAGAGCTTTGTGTTGAAAAGGGCAAATTTGAGGTTTATTCCTATATAAAAAGTAGCCCCGTGCTTGATACCTTCTTATTCTTTTTAATGTAGAATAGAAATAGAACTGTAAAGGATCCTCGACTCCAGCTTCCTGTACAGTCATTTCTCTGGATGTGCTCACATTCTGTTTTGCATGGTAGTATTTGCCTTTCGTCACTTTCAATTTGCTAAGAGAAGCAAATAGAGTATTTAACAAATAGGTACCAACTATAATAGGTCTCAGGTGCAAAAAGTTAGTGAACCTGTTTTTGAGACAAAATTTGCTGTTTGAGTGGATAACTGTATGGAAAAAAATCTTTCACCAATTTGTTTTGTGTCCTGTCTTAAATTCTAAAAAGAAAAGGAAAAGGTTTTGCAACATATACTTTAAATTAATTCATTATTTTTATTAATTTTACATTTAAAAGCTTATGTTCCAGCTCAAAATGGTGATCTGTTATAATTTAATGTTGTAATCAGAGACAGGGAAATCTGGTCCTTAGGCAAGAGACAGGAACAGCCTTTGTAACTGAAGAATAAATACAACAGGACCAGTTCCCATTTCAAAGAGAAATGCAGTGGATCAAGAATGTACAAGCAGTGTGAAATATGATGGTGTATTGACTCTCCAAGAGAGGGCTGAGATAAATTTTTATCTTCTTACTGAGATACATAATTTGTGCAACTTCTAGTTCTAAGCAGCTCTGCAACTGCTCCCCATCCTGACTGAAAAGTCTTATTTCCTTCAATTTCCTTGAGTAGAATTAAAAACAAGTCTATGTTTAGGAAGAAATCTGCTTTTGTAGCTTTCTGTAAGTTAAGAGAGAAAGTTGCACTCTGATGATGGCTTTCAGTGGCCAGATGTGCTAGAAAAAGGAAACAGAACACAACTAGAAAATAGAATGTGCTTTGGATTTCTCAGAATCCGACTGGAGCCAACTAATTACCAAATTTGAATAAGGGAAGGGTCATAGTAGGAAACAGTTAACATTTTGGGACAACAGGAAAACATATCCCCAAATTTATTGATTTCTTGTTTTTCAGATTTTTAGTCTTTTCATCATCACATCTTTCATGTGTTTTGGTTTATGTCATTTGAAGCAGTTGAAGTATAATTATCACACTATATCAAATACCAAATAGGTATATATTTGAATAAGGAAACTATGCACACTGGAATAGAACAGGAAAGCAAAAAGGTAAACTTGTGAAATAGGGAACACTGTGCATTTGTATATTCCTATGCGTTTTATTAACAAACCTAGTATTTTAAAGCTACTTTGGATGCTGAAAAAATACAAGGAAATTAATATTTTTGTAATATAGATGTCACCTTATATTTCATGCCTGATTCATTTGAAAATGTAGATTAATTTGCAAACAATTTAGAGAGGTGAACTATTGAATTGAGTCCTATAAGATTTAGGATTTGTCATCTTTTAAAGTTGACACTCAGTGAGAGCTTGTCAATTACAAAGAAGTGAAATGAAGTGAAAATAAGCCTCGTCTTCATCTTCTTGTTATATGCTTGGTTGGTTATAGAGACACCATTTACAAGCTGAGAATAATTACTTGCAAAGTATTTTTCCCTTTAACCAAAATTATTTATTATTTTACCTTACTCCGTTTTGATATAACAGTTACTCTAATTTCCTAATCTCATAACCAAAATAGTGTTTCAGAACACATGGCTGCCTGAAATTGTGTTTAAGTTGAAAATGAAAAACACTGTTTAGAGTAGGATTTTTTTCTCTAACATTACTAATCCTCTTGTGACGATTTATACAGAATTCCTTCACTTTATAAATCTACAGCAGCATGTAATTTGATAAATATACATATGATAGAAAGAGAATGGCAACAGTAAAAACCTTTTCTATTTACATGCAAACATATCAATGTTCTCTTCCACCTTAAATGTGTATTACGTTATCAGTCTCTTGCTTCTAGCAAGGGACTTTAATTTTTGTAGAGCTCATTCTTTTAAGCCTTCCTTTAAGCTGTAATACAGTCTTTCTGATGAGGTTCTCTCAGACTGAAGTGAATTAGCACTTTGTTTTCTTATCAGTTTTATTCAGCACAATGAATGCTTAGAAGACTTCTATAATCAAATAACTTGTGTCATCCTACCTTCTTTGCATCCAACATTTCTGTACTTCATATATTTTTGCATTAAATTCCATTTTATCAAAATCCTCTATCTGTTTTAGAAGCAAGTGCTTTGTAATTTAATTATTTTATTCTAAATAAAATAATAAGGATGTATTCAGCAACTCTGCTAAAGCATTACCTTTGGTTTTTAACTAGAGCTCTGAGCTGGTTTTTTTCTTGCTTTTCCCAGTGGTCTGTCATGACCAACTGAAAACAGAGAGACCAGATAATTTGTCTGTGGTGCTTAGCAAACCAATAGCTCAACTTGGACTGGAAGAAGCCATCTCCCCATTCAGAAGCTTGTGCCCAGACCACAGATCTCCTCAAAATGAGCTCCTCCTAGCAGAAGGAGTGTTCAGGAAAACATAGCAGCCTCTTCCTGTGTAGGAACTGGTACTTGATGCCAGTCATTTTATTTGTAAATTTACACAGAACTTAGTGATCACATATGCAAAACATAGATGTCAATTATTAATGAAAGTTTTTAGAGGATAATTACCAATTGTTTTGCCATGCAGTTAATTTTCATTACTAGTTGAACTGGATAATTGTATTTGTGCATCATTCTTGTGGTATTTGAGCAAATCTTATAACACCTCTTGTATTATTTCAATTTTGTCTTTTATATTCATGCTATTCCCTAGAAGAATTCAGTTATGCTATTTAAATGTACAGTAGAATATTTCCTTTTTATTGCAGAAGAATGCTTTGATCTATAAAAAAGTTTAATTGCATTTCATGCAGTAGATTCTGTTTGTAATTAGGTGTATGTGTGGCAGTTGCTAAGTGTTTCTTTCATGTCCCTCCATTCATTTTTAAAGCAAATTTTCTGTTACACCGTCACATATTATGCAGTAGGGGCTTTGCTCAGATTCCAGAACTTCATATGTATATCTGATTCCCCCAGTCATTCTTGAAGTGTTTTGGCAGCTTGGCCTTTGCTTATTTTAATTATCCAAGTGCATTGGTTTACTTAATATTTTTATATATCTGACTGAATAGGAAATTAAAGATCAATGAGTTTGGTGCTGACTGTAGCATCCCTTTTACAATTTTTTGCTTTTTTTCTTATTTAAATAATACCTGAAAAAGGAAGTTTGGTTAATAAAGAATGCAAAACAATAGATAGTTTGGAGATTAGCACTTAGGCTGATTTAGTAATATACCTATCCTACTGAGTAGCATGACATTTCACATGCAATCCTATAAAACAACTTGAGGAAGAAGGAAATAAAGAGTTGAAAAAACATTGTAGGTCTAGGGATTAATAACCTATTGATTATTACTAAGAATGTAGAAATAATTTCTGCAAAGCATAGAAGACTATTGAGTTTTAAATAGGCATGGAAATATATTTGGTTGAATTGAGATTTTATTTGATATTATCACACTCCTGCCCACACTTATCATCTTCTCTCATGGAAAATGCTATTGATTTCTCTTCTCTAGATTGCAATAGGTGTGAGAAATTGAAATATATTTGAATTCCTAGATAAATGACATTTATTTAAATATCATTTAAAGGAAATAGCAAAATCAAATTAAAACTACTGATTGGTCACAATGAATACTTCCTTTTTATTTTATTTACCCTTTTGGTGTCTCTGATGTAGAACTTGCATAACTGGCACACTAGGATTGGGAATCCCATATCTTAAAAAGCAGTGTCCTTGGCATATGGAAATATGTGGAATTTTATCGGGTCTGGCCTATCTTGGTATTTTTCTTAGAATATAAATTCTGCATTTATAAAGCAGCAAGATTATATATTAGCCTCTTACCTGCTGCACTGGGGCTATCACAAAGGAAGGAAGGGAGGAAGTTGTTGCTGAAGTGCCGCCTCGTTTATTAAAAATAGCTTGCCAATGCCTCTGATTTCTCCTTTCAGTCAAAGTATTTAGATAAAGCTTAGATCCAAATGAAAGAACAATCTGGACTGGCACAGCTGAATGAATATACAACCAGCTTCAGGCAGCAGCCAGAGAAACTGGCTTCTCAACGTGGCTCTGAGGAGGATGGATCAGGTTGAACTGTGCTGGCCAGAGGTTGACCAACTGAGCAGCCAGACATTTTATTTGTGACCATGCTAATATGCTCAAAACTGCCTCTTGCCATCAGAACAAAGAGGTAGGATGGAACATCAACAAAATTTACATTATACAGATGGTGACTAAATAAACAGCCCATTACAAAACCTCACTGCTTTAGTGGCTTTTGTGTTGGTCAAAAGAGACAGTGGGAAATCTTCAGTTTTGTTTTGAACAAAATGTTTTCCTTAAAACATTGATGCTGAAAAGGAATATTTTGCATGTTCCCCAACAAAATTTATGTCAGAGCCGAGGATTCAAGGGAATGTGATTACAAATTTCTTAGCAAACAAAGCTTGTGATAAAGCAGATTAACATTTTACTGCCAAGGTAAATAGAAAAACTTCGATCTGTAGATAGCATAAAGCACTCTTCAGTATCATTACACTTCTGTACCACCATTTTAATTTTAAAAAGTATTTAATGCTTTTTCTATGTATTTTTTTTGTACCTGAGTAGTTAAAAATCTTACTAATGCATTAGATGCTGTTCTTGAGCTAGAGGCACTAATACTTCTTCCTCCTGTCCCAAATCCCACTTCAATATATAAAAAGCAGCTGCTGCAGTCAAGGGTAGCATGAGCTTTCTGAGGAGAAATGGAAGTAATTCCAAAAGCAATATGTAATTATTGTGCATCTGACTGAATGTTTCTCATTTAATTTTGTTGAAATACATATTAGAATTTTACATATAGAAAATTAAGTCAAATTATATAAGTGAAGCACAAAAGAAATGAGAAAGTTCAGTGCTGTGAGTATACAATGGAGTTCCCATGCACCAGTGCTAACAATAAACAAGACAGAGATTTTTTACTTTTATTTTTTTTTTGTTAAACGGCTGAGCTAAATGCTATGCAAAAAGATTTATCTATTTTGCAAGAATTTTGTTTCAACTTTTTAAAATGTGTTTTGCATATAAACATGTATTTATAAGTTGTTTTTCAGCCCCTTTCAATTTTCCTTTTCAAAATCTCAGATTAGGCTACTCAAATACCTATATATTCATGCAAGTATTATTTACTTCTTGACTGAAAAACACAAAGTCATTTCTATTTATGAACAGTTTTTTGTAATGTGACCTGGCATTTCTCATCACTACTGCTTGCAGTCTAGTCTGATAAAATTTAATGGATGTCAAAAATGAGCACAGTATGAAAAATAAATAGACAAAAGAGAAAACCTTTGCATGTTAACAAATGTCATAGAAAGATCTCTTGAAGTTAAAATCTCCATGGAGAAAAATCATTTGGTCTTGACCAAAAGAAATACCTCTTTAAGATACATGGCTACGGGAAATCTTGGAATTTTCTGTCTTTTGAAAAGAGTAGACTTAATTTGTATGTCCTCTCAGACTATGCTTCATCTTTATTAGAGAAATCCTTCCTTTCCAATGGTTTTAGGCAGATTAACTGGCCTAATTGGACCTAAGCTGCTGTGAAGAGAGAGGGAAAAAAGGTGGAGGCACAAGCTCTCCAAGTCCTCAAGTCACATCCTCCTGGTTGACTGGTCTGCTTAGCCAAGCTGAAACTGGTCTTATTGTCATGTTGGGTGCATTAATTGGAGTGCAGACTAATTTGCAAGAATGCTTTAGTGCCCTTTAAAAGGTGATTTAAAATTCAAAGTGATGGAAATTGTATAAAAGCATGCTGATCTGATCATTACCCAGAATTCAGTTTGACATTTCCTCTATTTATCTGTTTTTATTGTTTAGACCTTAAGTTTACTGTGAAAGACTTAGGAGACTGCAACAATTCATGATATTCCCTGGATTGGTTGATAACCCTTCCCTTTTGTAAACTCAGAGAATGCACTTGAAGTAAACCAGTTAAGCACAAAAGTGTCTTGTTTGGGGATGATAAAATAAAGAATATATTTAGATCATGCAATGTAATAATAAATACAGAAATGGATTTCTCTTGTTTCCATCAAACACATGAAAATACACTCTTTGGAACAGTCTTGCCAGATAGAGACATTAGCACCTCATTAACATAGGCTTGAATGGTAACAAAGATAATGAATTTGCATTTTCCAAGCAAGAGGCCACAAACACAAAATTATGCACTGTTTTTGCAAACTCTGTAGGTAAAGAGATATCCATTCCTGAAGTACAACTGCGTTCATGGGTGAAGACTGGTTTCTGCCAGCATTACCAAACAGCTCTCCAAAACATTTAACAAGATAAAAATATTATTTGCATGTGAAATTATACAAGAAGCCTTAAGATGGTTCATGATTAAAGTACAGAAATTAGACTCTCGTGCAATGCAATAAACATGAAAAACTCCCAGGGATTTTTGTGTGTTAGACTGTAGGAAACTACAATTGGAATCTTTCCTCTGCATTTTCCTCAAAGACAGCAAATAGATTTTAGTCCTGACACAAAGAAAGTGATGCTTTACCAAAGTGAAGGCATCTGATGCTATCTCTGAAGCATACTATACTTGCCTGTACCAAAAACTGATAAGACTGGCTAATGCTAGTGCAAAATTCTTGGTAGGCACTGCTAATTCCTGAAAAATTTAGATGTAATGTCCTGAAAACCTACTTTTACTTGGAAGTTGCCCCCTGTTACTCTTCTGATAAAGAGAGATTGTGTTGGCAGGAATTTGTGCAGTAATTAGCACATTTGGATTGCAGGCTGCCCTCTACCCAGGTAGTCTCCAAAGCCATTGTCTTTAGTGAAATTGTAAAGAATTTGTATTCCATAATACATGGAATGGTTTCTTTTTGCATGTAGCCAAGTTATTTGCCTTCAACAGAGACACATGAGGTAGGTAACCTTTCTTATTCTGCACAGAAGAGGAAGAAAAATGAGATTACACCTTCCAGTATACCAGTCAATGTTTTTAAATTTGGGTTGAGAAACAAGTCCACATCAGATATGCTGAAGTAATGTAACATTTCTTTAAATAAAAGTTTTAGTGTTGCTTTTGGAATTTTTTTTCCCGAAGCTGTAATTTGTTCAGGCTGAAGTGTGAGATAAATACCCATCCAGTTCTCTCTAAGACTGTACTTGTGTCAAGTTTGTGGCATTACCTTCAGACAGCATAGTGAGGCAGAGGCTGACTTAGAGATTAATTCTGGCCAGTAACAATATGTGTGCAAGGATTAAAAGGAGGACATTCAGATCTTAAATTGAGTTTCTAGCCTGACTGCAATTCTCAATTTTAAAAGTGGTAAGGGTAAATATGGAAAGGAAAAGTATGGAACCTCATGGTTCCATAGCATGGAACTAGACAACTGTCATTTTAAAGAGTGAACACTGAAATTTTTGCCTCTGTGTTAGCTGAACCAAGCTAGTACTTGTAAAATGTATTACATGCTTTTGACTGTCTTTCGGCCATTTCAACTATATTGCATTTGAGGAATTCACAAGTTCTATTTTTTTAAAATTTGGTTTAATATAGTGAAGTATTGGGGTTTATTTACTGAAATTCCACTGCCACACTCATAGGTTAAAAGAGTTGCTTAATGTAGTGTTGCTTTCCTTATAAAAAAATTATGCATGTATTTGTTTCTCTATTTCATTTTATTCTCTGTTAAAGTAGAAAATATTTACCATGGTAACCTGGTCTACATAAAACATGCATAATTTGTTCTAAGGCATGGCAATGTGTAATGAAATCTGTCCCTGAGACATTAATAATGTTTTCATATCACACAATATGGTCCTATTGCTAGGTGCACAAGATTACCTGTGGGCCAAAAGCAAAGCGTTGGAAAAAGCCTAAACAATTGATTAGTTGTAATATCATACACTGAAGATGGACAGTCTGTGTGACAGGTTGTCTTGCATGGGAATTGGCTCCTTAGCACATTGTACTTGTATTATCACATGGAGGAACAAAAACACCCCAACACGCAGAGCACACCACAACGAGCACCTCAGCTTCTGTTATGCAAACAGCACACACTTATTGCCCTCTCAACGCTGCAAGAGTTTAGGAGAGGAGAGACCAAGGACAGATAAATGACAGTAATGCAACTTAAGAACAGGGCATGTTCCACTAGTAAGAAATTAATGGTAAGAAAAATATTATAAATAGATGTACTTACAAGCACAGATAGAGTCCTCTGACTTAACTTATGAAGTCAGATATTCACCGAATTCCCTATGTGAAAGGTATATATTAGCTATCCATGCAGTCTTGAATATGAAATCAGCTTTATGTTCTAAATAGATAGGCATAAGCATATCTCAAGTGCCTAATGTCAATAAATAGTGTGCAGCTCTGGTACCTTAAATTTGCTGTGGATATCAGTAGGGTCAGGACTTTTCTCAGTATATCTTCTATTTGTAAGAAGGCTTAATATACATTTTTAACTTACTCAATATTAAAATCCGGAATTTTTTATAGCTGCTTGACCAAGTGGCAAATAGCACTACCTCTGCATTTTCACCTGAGCAGATTGAAAACTGCACATTACGCTGATACTTTCCATGCAAACGCTCTTAGGAGCCAAACCCTAGGAGACAGAGAGGATACAGGCAGGCTGCACAGGAGATCACCACATGAGGAACAGAGATGGAAGACACCTTCCACCTGTGCAGTGCAGCACACAGGCAGAACCACTCCACTGGTGCTGCAGCCGCTTGCTCCATCTAGTGCACTGCATGGGGGCACGGGCAAGTGGCAAGTGAGTTGATTTAGCCACAGGGAGCTGGACATGCCAGCTCCACTGCCAGAGTCCCAATCCTAAATTGCATAACTGGGATCTCAGAGTACCGCCTTAGAACTACACATTTTGGACTTTTCTTTTACTTTGTCAATCTCTCTTCTAGGACTTCACCTGCATTCAAGGCCAACAGATAAGAGCTCTTTGCTTGTCAAAAAAATGCGTGTTCTCAGCACTGCTATGGCCTCAGAATGCTAAGCATGGCATCTTCTCTGCTGGTGAAAATCTAGAGAACAAAAACAGTAATGCATGTAAGTCATGGGAACCTGACCACGGTTGAACAAAAGGGCTTTCATCACACAGAAAAGAAAACGGCTACATGTACCTACAAGGTTGCGGCAGGAGAAGAAAAATTATCTCTTCACAACAACCTTTGTAGAAATGATAACTAAAGGAATTAAATTAATCAAAAATTATTTAGAATAGGCTGTGGGGAAAACCTTCTAATAGTAGGGATAATGAAGGTCTGGACAAGAGTGCAAGAGAAGGTTTCAAAAAGATCAATTTTTGATAGTTTTTAAGAATGAGTTCAAAAAACAATTTTCAGGAATAATACAGGTTTATTTGATCTTGTTTTAGGCAGTGGGTGAACTAGGTGACTTTTTCAAGTCCCTTCCACCAGTAATTTTCTACCATTCTGTGATTTTAAAAGATGATCTGTAGACCAAAAAAATAAAAACAAATTAATGCACAAAAAGAATCTATTTACTGAACAGAATGTGATATTTCAGAATAAATGAACCAAATCAGCTGTCTGTTTCGTGACAAAGACCATTCGGTGATGAAGGACAAATCATATACATCACCTGGAAATTAAATAAAGTATTTGAGACATCCATAGTTTTAAATTCCTTATATTTTATGAAAAGTGTTACAAAAAAAGCCCAAAGTATTCAATACTCAGCTACTTGAGGTTGCTTTCTGCAAAAACTAATTAGATAGCCTGTGTTTCTTGAGAACAGCTTTTGCTGTGAAATTGCATAGGGTTTTTTTGATATTTAAAGTAAATTGTCTCCTATGAAGCAATTACAATATTGATCACCTACTAGAAAAAGAATAAATGTGATTAAAAGAATACATTGTCTCACACTGTGGAGTCTACTATTTCTGCACATGCACATACTTAAAAATGGCAACAATCATTTAAAAAAGATTAAATATACTTAAAACAATTTACTGACAAAACCACATAATCATATCATATCACATCATATCAAGATCATAAATTCAGAAATATCTCTTTGAAATTCATCCTCTATTTCTCCTACTGTGTTGTTTATCCTGAAGCATGGGCAGGACTTTGCAGAGCAGTATGAAAGATAAATGTTAAGCATATCAGGTGCAACATTGAATAACATTTTAAAAAGTACAGACAAAGACAGGTAGGAGATCATTAGGATGCAATGTCAGTAGCTAATATAATGTGACAACACGTGAAACCGTTAATGCTAATGTCAAGCATTTTGTTTCTTATAGAAATGGAAATCTAATAACTACTTCACTGAGAAAAAAAAAGATATCACTTTTTAGCAATTATAGTGCTACCACTTTATGAGACTAATATCAGTAGAAACTTTAAAAACTAATCTGAAAATTTACTGAAATTCCATGTGGTGGATTATTTAAAAAAAAAATACATGCCATGGCAGATTTCCAGTATTTGCTCCATTTGGTAAACCCGTGTGGGTAGGATATTTCAAGATATCTGATATTACTACATGAATGGTGCTAGATCATTCATTTTAAGAGCACTTGTAAAACAAAGTTTTGTAAATGTTTGACATATGATGTCTGTTTGGGCCATGGAAGATCTCAAGGTTGACATGAGACATATAGCTAGGAGATGAATGCTGTGTGCCAAAAATTAGCAAGTGCTGTGTTCATCTTGAAGGAACATAATATCTCCCCTACTAGCACAGTTTTTAACAGCAACAACAACAAAAAAAGGTCTTAAATATATCTTTACCTGCACAGGTACATAGAAATCAGGTGTAGCAACCAAACTAACAATATTGACAAGTACTCAATGTGTCCTCACTAAAATATTTAATCCAGTGTAATAGGCTAGAACCAAAATTAAGCATGTTTTAAAAACAGAATCAAAGAGGTTAAAGTTAGCAGACACTGTAAAGCTGCAATACTGCTTCTTAAATTATTTGAACAGAACATAATCCAAAACCTGTAAAAAATTGGATGGGCAAAATGCAACTTATGCAGCATGTGTCTATTCCTGTTAGCTGAATTGCCAATGAATATATATATATATATATATATGGATGGATATATTTAAAATACTAAGATATCTGAAGGGAATCTGGAAAGATGGTTAAAGTGTTAAAACAGTGTTTGGTAAAGTAAGGGGGAACAGATTACCATGGAAAATATTTTGACAGTAAGGTTTTTCACCTTTTATTTTAAACTGGAAAATTAATTGAAAGCTCAAAAAAAGAGGACATTACTGAAATCTCCAGAAAGTTATACATGGTATACATTATTTATTAGAATAATATATTTTTGTATGAGTTTTGCTGCTAGGGCAAGTACTGAAGTTTTTGAGGTTTTGCCACTACATATAATAGTGACTGTATTTAAAGGAAAGCCTGTAGAAAGAGAATAAAAATATATTTGTTCTATCGAATATTTGAATTCAGAAGCTTTTCAATTTTATATTCTCATAGAAATAAGAAAAAAAAACAGAGCTAAAGACAGTGAGAAAAGTAATTTTTTAAAATTAAATAAAATCTTTCAAGAATTTCTAAATTGGTTCAATCTTTGGACAAACTATTACTTTTAGAGGAAGAGGGTCTTCCCCTGAAGAGGAACTACTAGTTTAAGATTAATCAGCTTTGGCACAGAATAGCACAGTCTGTTGCTTATATTGTTCCCATCAGAGGGGGCTGAATTTCAAAATCTGTCAGGACAGAAACAAGAATGTGTATTCATGCATCACCATTAAATGTTTTAAGGATGGAGCAATTTGCTGTAGTGCAGAGAAGGTACAGCTGAATGTACAGGCAGTCAAGTGGATTTTGTGCTATAGGAACTCTTCTGGTGAGCGTGTCAGATCCATCTGTGGCCCCGGGGCTGACCCAGGCTGGAGCAGGGGGATGCCTGGGAGGAGGCTGTGACCCCTGGGAGTCCTGGGGTGCTGGAGCAGGGTCCTGGCAGGGACCTGCAGACCCTTGGAGAGAGGAGTCCACACTGGAGCAGGTTCTGGTAGGACTTGTCACCCTGTGAGGGACCCAGGCTGGAGCAGGCTCGGCCTGAAGGACTGCACCCCATGGAAAATGATCCACCTTGAAGCAATTTGTGAAGCACTGTTTCCCATGGGAGCAATGTTGGAGAAGTTCACGGAGGACTCTCTCCTGTGGGGGGATCCCACACTAGAGCAGGGGAAGGAATGACTCCTCTCCCTGGGCAGTGTTGGAAACAAGGGGTGATGAACTGAGCTCAACCTCCATTGCCTCTCTCCCTGTGCCACTGGGGGAGGAGGCAGAGCTGGGAAGGAGGAGGGGTGGGGGAAGGTGTTTTTAAGATTTGGTTTATTTCTTATTATCGGGGTCTGATTTTGATTGGCAATAAATTCAGCTAATTTCCCCAGTCTACTTTGCATGTGGTGCTAACTGGTGAGTGATCTCTTCCAGTCTTTATCTCAACTCATGAACCTTTTGCTATATTTTCTCTCCCCTGTCCACTTTTGGAGGGGAGTGATAGAGTGGCTTGGTGGGTGTTTGGCATCCAGCCAGGGTCAACACACATTAGGAAAATCAAAAAGTCACTTTGAGCTACCTCTCTCCCCAGGTTCTCTGTCTTCTGCAAATATCAAGGTACAGGGCATTTAGAGGTGAAAATCAACAAGAAGAATTTTCCTTGTAATAGCTGCAATTCCCTGTCATCAGTGACCTTTCTCAAGATGTGATTCTACCTTTAGTTTGGTCAGAATTTTCATCTTACTCTAAAGACTCCTACCAAAACCTCAGTTCTGACAGAACCTAATTAGAATCCATCTTGTCAGAAAATGTATGAACACCACTAATATTCATTTCTTAGGATACATTGAAGAGAAGCTGTCCATGTTGAATATTCCCATTATGTTACTCAGTGTCAGGTGCATGAAATTTGCCAAGTTTGTGATTTGAAATATCATATGCTTTATAGGCAAAAATCTATCTGCAGGAATTTTCTGCTTAAATATTAGATATTTCTAAACAAATGTGGGGGGGGCGGTTATTAGCATTTTTCCACTACTTTTGTATGTAAAAAGTTATAGTTTATAAAGCAAATGCTTATGATTGACTTAATTTCATTGTCACAGATCCATCTCTTAAATGATTCCTTGAAGCTGATCATCTTTTTTACGGTAAAGAACCTGAACACTTTACTACATTCTTAGATGTGATAGGAAGCCATAAGCACAGGAGGTTGAAAAGAGCTGTGAATGAGCCAGGCATCCTCATCCAAGCAAGAGTTATTCATTGGTCTTGGCATAGACTGCAGCAGCCTACGCACTGCTTTAATTTATGCTAAATGGCTGTTGACCCACAGTGTCAGTTGGCAACTAGCATTGTGCATTCTGTCAAAATCTCCTGTCTCCAACAATTCATCTTTCTAGGGTGAGTTGACTACTAGGGTGAGTTGACTACTTTGTGCCCATTGCCCAAAAGAAGGGCAGAAGGCTGAAGAATCCATTCTCATGAGTTTAAACCACTATTTAAAATAATAATTTTAAATATTAAACCATATATTTTTATGCAAGAATAAAAGATGTTTAACATGAATAATATTTAGTATATGAAATGATTAATTAAAATAAATTATCCTTTGCAGCTCCATAAATTCAGTCCAGTAGCCTGCAGTAAAAACAGCTCTGAATTGATTTGTAATGCAGGGAAGAAATTAAGTGGATTTCTTCATTGAGAGAAGATTTTTTTTCCTTTGTGTATGTAAATATATGTGTCAGAACTGGCAGATTTTATCAAAAGCTTGGACAAAAGTATAAGTTGCAGCGGTGCTACTGAAGAGTATGAGCAGTCCATACTTATACCCCTTGAAAGAAACTTCATGGTCCACACAATTGTCTTTGCCTGCTTGATTGCAGGAGAAGTCATCAATTCCTACCCCCAGCGAAGCACAGTAAAGCCTAACATTTTGTGTACCTTGGTCACAGATCCGGTCCAGGTATGGACTTTATGATTGGGAATGATAAGGGATAAGATCATTTTACTTTCACTTGTTCTTTCATTTCCTTCCAAGTCTTCTGTTTTTATCCCAAAGTCCTGCTGTAACATATTTTCAAATCCAAAGCCATAATAAATTAATCACCAAATACAGAAGTCCATCACTAGCTCCTATGCGCTAATGTAGGAAGACAATGGCAGCATTCTGAACTTGAAGAGGTTATAAATGCTTTATTAATGTTTACTAAGTGATTTCAAAATGCTGCTATATAGTTTAAAAGCACTCATAAAAGAAATGATAAACTTTACTATCAAAGCATTTTCAAGGAATTCTATTTTTAAGGCCTTCTTAAGAAAAATGAGTTAAAACAAGTAGGATAAACTACACCCAGTCCTGCAGGCACCAACATGTGACTACTCAAATGAACAGTTAGTAGGTAAAAGTATGGACATGCAAAGCATTTATAGGGACAAGAAGCCAAGCTTACTGTCTATTAAGGTGGATTAAATTTTTGGGGAATTATTTCATGGCATCTGTACAACATTTCAGAAGAGAAAGAATGTATGTGTAATCTTCGTATCTTCTATAATTAGAAGACTGTATTTGCAGTTCTTTAGCACATAGGCATTTAGCATGCAGTTTGCCCTTAAGGAGAATGAAATGTAAAATAATATGTAGCTATAATAATGACCTTGTGGCATTTAGGCACAACCTTTAACCTTGAATCCCAGTGCTAAATGAGCTCATGACCACTGTGCCTGAAACTGCCTTGCTGCTCTTATAGCAATATTACTCTAGGGGGAAATGTCTTTTCTAGTGGAAAGATGAACTTGGCAAACTGAAATGTTAAATGATAATGTCAGCACTTTCATCACAGTTGTGTGGTTTGTGTTAATACTTGTGTTTACCAGTCAGTTTGAATTTTGCCTCTAGTCTAAACGATTTATTACTTCTATTCTCTCAAATTATTTCTGCGCTAATTTTAAAGGTAGATTCAAAAAACACTCTGATTTCTGTGAAAGATAGTTTTTAGTCAACTGGACCTATTTTTTTTCATTTAACAGCCACTCAGATTTAGTCATCAATAAGAAGCAGAAAAACTAAGGACATCAATAACCTGGAATTACCAAAAATAACAATGCTAACAACCTAGTCATTAATGAGAATTACTAGTCTTGTTGCTATAGAAACAAGACTGAAGCAAATAGAAATTATGTGTAATTTCTCATTCCCAAAAGTGGCACATATTATGTCATTACCATAGTAATGATATTATTACCCCAAATGTAATAAACTTGAAAGCTACTTACCATGAGAGGACACCTCCACACCTGAAAAAGCTGACATGTACATTCTGCTGTTGATCTTCATCGAAGCTCCACAAAAAAACCTGAAAGTAAACTGACAAATTTATGAACCAGTGGAGATGGTAGAGTCATCTCAGGACACTTGCCAAGAGTTTGCTCTTTTCACTTATGGCAAACCCAAATTTAGCTGTCAATCATTGTAGACCACGAAAGGACAAAGGTAAAATTCAGTTTAGTCTGCTATCCTTTTTTGGTGAGATCAGTAGTAATTGTTGGCTCAAATTGGAAAACAAGACAAAACTTCACTCACAGAATCGTTGGCCATTGCCACTGCAGACACAGCTAGGAGAAAGGAATGTGTTTGCATGTTTACTTTTCCTCTAGCTATATTGGAAAGCTAAACTGAGGGTTTCTGTAGGAATGACAATGTATGTGTGATAGATGTGAAATGTTAGATAAACATAGGAAATGTTTTCTGAGAGTGGGAATAAAAAAATCTTGCCTTGACAAAGAAAACACTGGAAACTTCTCTAGCAACCACAACTAGCCTTACCATTCCCCATCAGGTTTGTTTTTCCACTTGAGATGAAGTACTCTGGAGGTCAAATATTTTGAGGATGGTGTCTTCAACTATTGTTACCATTATCTTTTTTGTCCTACCTGTAATCACTTTTTCCACTGTTGTGCTTAGGATAAATCTCCTTACATTAGGAAGCAGCAGTAGAGTTACTATGTCTAAGGTCTGGCAATGAAGTTGCCTCACAATTAACACAGGAACAAAGAGTATTCATGCATGTGTTGTCATTGAGTCATTCATCAAGTGACTCAGGCAGTGGATTTTCTGTTATTCCATTATTAATTTTTATTGACTTTTTATTGTTCTAGGACTCGACATGCACTTATTGACATAAAAATGAAAACAAAAGTCTGTAGTGTCTGACCGTGAAAATCGCAAAGCAATCACAGGGAAACTGAGAGTTATCACTCCTAGCTTCTGCTTCTCCTCATCACCGCCAGGTAATCAATACTGGTTT
The DNA here is from genome assembly GCF_052056855.1 of Sturnus vulgaris. Lineage (NCBI taxonomy): Eukaryota > Metazoa > Chordata > Aves > Passeriformes > Sturnidae > Sturnus > Sturnus vulgaris. The sequence goes on along the minus strand of NC_142248.1, from coordinate 18,012,004 downwards.
TCCTAAAGATAAACCATTTTCTACTGTGAAGGTGACTGAGCACTCTCACAGACAGTGGAGTTTGAAAATACTCAAAAGACATCTGGACACAGTCCTGGGAAACCTACTCTGGGTCACCATACTGGAACAGGAAGGGGTTGGACAAGATGACCTCCAGATTACTCAAAACTAAAATTATCATTCTGTGATTTCTGAGATTTCTAGAAAACATGAGACAGTAGTTGATTGACTATCTAGGTTAGCCTTTTGAGGTGTCTCAAAATGTGGTAAATAATATCTCTTATTGATTCAAGTTGAAAGCTGTTATTGTTAGTTTGGTAAATCAGGCTGATCATGAATATATAAATTCTTTTTTTTTTTTTTTTGGGCACAGAAAGGTGAACAGGCCTTTGTCCGGAAATTGATTGCTTGAGGCTAAGGGCACAAAGGTAAGCAAACCTCCAGAGCTACTTAAAGGCAAAGATATGCAAGGATTTTATGTCTCTTAAAAAAGTTGTGTGAAATCACATTTGCAAGAACCAGTAATAAATAAAAAAGAGAATAGCAATAGGATGTCATAATTGATGAATTCCTGAAGATATTTTAACAGTACCTAGCAGAGTTTACAATGTCATTGCTTCTAATAACATAGTAGAGTTGCTGCAAGAAGGGAAAGAAACCCAGGTCTCATTCTTGTTTTCCATTATATTTGTTTGTTGTATCCATACAACTTAAGAAAATCTGCACTAAAAATCCCCAATATGCTTAGGGAAGTGATAAGCAGTACATTTACAAATGAACATTCTGTTTACGATGTTGGAAAAAAGTTACACATTCAGGTGTTTTCTGTTAAAATTGTGTCTTAAATTGACAGAAAATTTAAATGTGGCTACGCATAGTTCTTTATTTATATGCCTCTATTAGAACTCAGAAATGTGCACATTCTGCTTTTACCAAATACAACAAATTTACCAAATGTCTGACCTTGTGCCTGCAGTGTGAAATGCTGCTAAGTTTCTAAGGCAATACAGATGATTACCTATAGACTTTACATATACAGAAGGGTTGCATCCCTCAAGCTGTATGCTTAAAATTCATGCAAGACAGCTTTTGTTACAGAGCTGTGTTGATATATCAAAAACTGAAAATCATCTTCAGTAGTAGCTCTGCCCTTGAAAAGCAAAGGAGTAAAATGAATGAGAAAAATGTTAATTTTGCTCAGAGCACTGTAAGGGAAGGAGCCAACAATCCAGACCTTGAACAAGCAAATGGTGTTTAGAACTCACTGTGCATCACTGAGTTACAAAAACAAGAAGAGGCATGATGAGTATATAAGCATGAACGGAACTTGGAAAAAAGCCCTAATGACTGACAACAAGAGTGATTTTAATGATAATACTCCAGCTCTGGTGCAAGTTGCATGAAGATATGTACACACGATATTCTTCTGTCACCATTTTTGGACATAGTGGCTAGCTAATAATTAATGAAGCAGCAATTCATGTCTAATGGCATAAACAGTCAGTTATTCCTTTGGATAAAAATCTGAGTTTGATTGACTCAGATCCACTGTTTGCAACCCATAAAATCACAGTCATGAACAATAATTGATTTGTTCACCTCCCAGCTGGCAAATCTGTATACCAGGAAACACTGAAGTTGGTACGTGCCTCTTATGTACAATTTACAAAGTGGATTAAGGTAATTACCTCTATTTATGGTTCATATGATGATCTTACATTATTTAATAATGCATTTTTCAGGGGAGAAAGTCTTTAGAAAACATCACTGGAATTACAAGAAGCATCCAGAATACTTGATTTTCTGCTAATGTGGGTATTTCACTAACCAGCTACATCTTTTGGGACACATCTGGATTTTTTCACTTTGCTGGTTATGTTGCAGGGTCTAGTTAAAACTATCTTCTGATATTTTACACTTGTTGAGGCTTTTCTAAAAATACATGTATGTATGTATGTATGTATGCATGTATGTATGTAAACCACCTGATTTCTGAGCTGACGTTTGAAATAATATACTACCTTCTGAAGCTTTTATAGATGAGTTTAAGTAGCAACTTCTGCTTTCATCAAATAAATGGATTTAAGCATGAATAAGACTGCCATCTATATGAGTATCTTACTCATGCCAAGAGACTGTAGCAAATGAACCAGGAAGTCTCACCTCTATGCAAGATACAGCTGAAGGCATGTAAATACTTGGTTTTGATTGAGAAATCAATCATTCACGATCTGATCCTCTAGCTCAGACAGGGCCAGTTTACTCTTCTTTTACAGGCATGTGCATTTGTGCTCTGTAGAGGTATTTAATGCAGAGTGTGAACATATCTCTTCCTTAGGGCAGAATGTGTAGTAGATGCAATAAGGAAAGCATTTGCAGGCCAGGAGAAACAAGAATATGTGTTTAAAAGGTGTGGCTTTATTAGTCTTAGCCACATATGTCAGTCTTGCAAAAGTATTACAAAATTTTAACAATGCAAGGCACAAAATTGACTTGCTCACCAGAGTTTTGAATGAAGAGGAGAGACATAATGTCATTGTGCTTATCAAAGAAAAAACAAACCCACAATTTCTGGGGAGAATGTCTTGTACATCTTCTGTATCTTCAAGTCAGTGCCACAATTACTGAGATTGCAGTCTATTATTCTGATGTTAGGAAATACCAGTTGTACAGCTGCACACTGAATGTGAATTATATTCCATGGTGTAATGCATTATTATGCAGGCTTTAATTATAGGATAATTGACTGGTCTTTTCCACAAAATTCTGACCTCATTTACTTTGATTCTAAATATTTGCAAAACTGGCTTTGACATAATCATGAAATATCTATGTTAGTTTGAAGCATATGACCTGAAGAAAGACTTGCCTGACTGAAAAAGTTTATATTTTCTGGCCGTATTCTTTGAGTTAAAGCATTATTACACTTCTTTTTGCAAACCTGTGTCTGCCTATACCCTTAGAAGGTGGTGGTAACAAAGAAAACCCCTCTTGTTGGAACAATTGTCTTGTCTTTGGCATATGAAGAATCTTGTGCATTTGTATAGTGTTTCGTGTTAATACCAGTGCCCCAGTTTATGACTGAGGCACACAGGCACTGTCTTAAAGAGGTATTACTTTTAAATTTCAGTCTTATATTTGTACTGTAGATAAATTCAGCCACTTCATTATATGGCTTTTAAATGTATGCTTTCCTTCAGTCTCCTAATATAGCACAGTTTTGTAATTTTTTTTTTGAGGTTGCTATTCAAAATTGCAGAGCACATTCCTTTCCCTGTTTTAACACATAAACCAGAATTATGAGTTTCAGGAGTCTCAGTCATGAGCACTGTCATTAAAAGAAAATAAAAATCAGAATTCATTTCTGGATGTGACAATATCTAAAACTTCCTTTATGCTATTAACTAGAGGAAGCTATTGAAAAAAGAATTATTTTCACATGTATCTGTACAGATTTCCAAAATGAAAGATTTTTGCTCAGATATTGGTTTCAGACTATGAGACATATGCCTATATACTTTGAAGAGTTGTTCTTTAATGATTTGTTCCCAGGTTTTTGAATTCTTAAATTTTCTTCTCTTTGCTGGTTTTGGTTGGGTTAAATGTTTCTGTTCTGCAAATATAATATTTCACATTGCTGAGTAGATCAAAATACATTTTATCTGTAATAATAGTCCTTAAGTCAGCAATATTAAAAGTTTTTTTCATATTGGTAGTCAGCACTGAGTTACTCTTAAAATATCCTCCTTTTATTAAAGACACAAAACCCACCCTAATCTAGAAGAAGCCAAATACTATAAGACAACTAGCCAGATTAAGAATTTTTTTTTAAAGTTGGAACTCAGGATGACAAGTAGGCTTGGCGAGAAAGGAGATTAAACAAATCTTATTCCTTACAAGGAGTCAGGAAAGCAAGTAATCACAGTGACATTAATAAAAAGTCACATTTGAAATATAGTTGAAAGAGCATGTAGCATAGGCTGGCTGTTCTTTTTAAGAAGTCAAATATGAAGAAAAGTTGCACTTTTCTTATTTGAAAACTAAGTAGAGTCTCTGTAATTGCTCCCCGCTTTAGGTATATTGAAATTTCTTTCCAGGTTTATTGCAAACATTTCACATTTATTGAAGTAATGTCTGTTCACACAATACTTAATATTGTAAGAGTGTCAAAATACTAGATAAATTTTTGGGTCACAGCTGGAAAGACATTGACTCTAGAAACTTGTGGCATTTTCCCATATTCCACTGACCATTGCACTTTGTCTGATTTTCACATTATTTTCTCATATTTTTTCCTCTTTAAGAAAAACTTTGGAAACTCCACTTTTTCTGAATTAGAGCAGTCTCATGCTTCCTCGGCAGAACAGACAGTAGAAATTTGGTTTTTTCTAAGGATTAGTATAAAATAGTTTGCATCATTCTCACCCTTGGAAGTAGAATACTAAAAATTGCTGTACCAAAAGAGACATTCCCAGGTATTTAGAAGCGAGGACCAAGAATCAGCAAAGGTGTTTTGGGGGAGAAGTCAGGAAGATTTTGGAGGGCAGATGGGAGAGATGTGAAGATCACATGCTTCATGCAACATCTGTGTCCCACGTGCAAATTCCTGCGTGCCCAGACAAGGGCGGAAGGAAGGAAGGAAGGAAGGAAGGAAGGAAGGAAGGAAGGAAGGAAGGAAGGAAGGAAGGAAGGAAGGAAGGAAGGAAGGAAGGAAGGAAGGAAGGAAGGAAGGAAGGAAGGAAGGAAGGAAGGAAGGAAGGAAGGAAGGAAGGAAGGAAGGAAGGAAGGAAGGAAGGAAGGAAGGAAGGAAGGAAGGAAGGAAGGAAGGAAGGAAGGAAGGAAGGAAGGAAGGAAGGAAGGAAGGAAGGAAGGAAGGAAGGAAGGAAGGAAGGAAGGAAGGAAGGAAGGAAGGAAGGAAGGAAGGAAGGAGATCCAGGCAAGGGAGAATGCCTTGAGATAAGCTCGCCACCAGCTTAAGGTGCAAGAGCAAACTGGTCTCTCACAATGCTACAAATTGTTTCCACACCATGTGTCCTTCAGGAAGACCCTTATCCACCCATGGCTGTCGATGTCCAGCTGTTAAGAAATAAAGTGAATATAAACTGTTTGGTGGTGCACAGTACTTCAGCACTGGCAGAGTGGCCGCCAGAGCTATGTGCACCTCTTAGAAGCATAGATTTGCTACTCCAAGAGCCCAGGAGACGTTTTTTGGCACAGAAATAAAATTAGTCCTGGAGAAGGAAAGTAAAAAATTCTTAAAAAACATTTCTCAGGTTTGGAAAAGAGTTTCCTGACTGGCTCTTTTAAATTGTGATGTGATGACCTAGCAAATTCTAAGCTTTGAAAACCCTTTAGCCACTAAATAACACGTCCATGTTCTAAACACTGGCCAACAATCTAAAATCTAAAATGCTTAAGTGGTTAGGGCAGTAGCAGATAAGTACCTATATGTTACTCTGTGAAAACGATGTTCATAGGACTTTGTCTTCTTTCCATAAGAAGTATTTTTTAAACTCAATTAAAGAGCACATATGTCTGGATTATTACAACTCATGGACAGAGCTAATGAATGGGAATTTTCAGCAAAATAAAGTGCTATAAATATGACCTCATTGCTCTTGTGGGGAGTGAATTTTAGTTCAGAGTGAAAAATCTGAGAAAGTATCTTTTAAAATAGATAGTTTTAAATAGAATCCTCTTTGTTCACTAAAAGAATGAAATAACATCGCTGATGTATTTTTTAATTCTGTGATCTTCTCTCAGTCAACTATCCTATCCTCCCACTTGTATTTGTTAAGACCTACAGGAAACTCAGCAGTGGCATACGTGGAAAATATTCATCACTGACTCACAAGAAAAATAATACTCATTCATTTTCTTCCTTCCAAAAGAAAAATCATCACAAAAGGCTATTGCCATTTAGTGTTCTCCTTCCTAGTTGCTGCATGCTGTTAGCAATACCATTGCCACATCTCGATGGGGAAACATTCTGTCCATATTTTCAGGAGGCATTATACTACTGACTTGGAGATCTTGTTGACTTTCCCCAGTTGTTTTTATTTATTTTTTTTAAATATTGCTACAGTGGATTTCATAATCACTCTCTCCTAATGCCAACCAGACATTAATTTTTAATCTGCACAAAAAAGCAGATCTAAGTGGAGAGGAAGTGCAGGCAGTGTGTGAAAGGAATGTTCGGGAGATTTGGGTAAAAAAACTTGATTAGATATTAGGTAAAAAATTGCATTAAATCAAATTAAATTAAAATTCAGATAAAATAACATATATAAAATTAGGGTGAAAGCTCAACATTCCCCAGGTCTTCTGAGACCCTGAGTTATAACTTAGATTAATGAATATGTGAGCTTGGTTATAACTGCACACATTGCATAGGGCTGGGCCCAGAGTCCTGGTCATGAGAGACAGCTCATCCTGCCTTTCCATCCTAAACTGTATTTACTTAAGATTTCATGTATTTCTCTAGACCTTCAGGTAGACACAGCTGTGTTTTATCAGGTATTAGATAATTGCCCTAACTAAGCCCAGAGCTGGACTGAGCCAGAAAATTCAATGTGTCTGACACAGGCACTCACATTTTCAAATATAAAACTGCCTTCAAAGTAAAAGAAAACTATCTAAATGTCTTATTTACTTTTGTGTTTGGGATTAAAGATACGTGACTTTGTCATCAAAGGAACTTGTGATGTTGAAATGAAATTAAATTTGTGCCTAAAATGCCTAGACAGTATACAAGATTTTCAAAAACAACCTGAAAAGTTTTCATTTCTTTCTTCTTTACTTGTGCTAAGGACAAGTGACTTCACTATCAATGATGCTTATTAGAATCCTGTAATATAATGAAAATGAAATGCATTGTGCCCAATATGCCTTAGTTTTCATAATAATGACAACACATATGCTGTATTTCTTTCTTTGTCTTCTTTGTGTCACTGATATAAACTGTCTTTCTGCCATCACAAACTGTGAATAATGTATGAAATAAATAAAAAAAATGTGAAGTATGAATAGAAATAAGCTGTGCAAGAGACCCATATGTTCTACTTGGGGATGGGCTTGATTCACAGCCTATCAAAGTCAATGCCAAGAATACTATGGAAATTAACAGGCTTTGATCAGGCTCTATAGTCATATATTTTGGGCCTGGATTTTTAAGAAAAGAAACAAGTTGTCAATGAGCAGTATTGTTTTTCTTTGTGTTACTCTTCAGGTGCCAAGAGCTCTTTTGACACCCGAAGTTTGGCTTTGTTGCTGCTTCTCACATTTGGCCCTGCTACCTGTGGAAGGTCTGGTTTAAGCATATTTAGATACGAGATAGTGAAATAGAGCAGCTGAGCTTAAAGGGTAACTGGTAGTTAAATGAGGTAGATCCAGTGCAATCTAACGCCATGCTTATTAGACTGATGAGTGTCTCATTCAAAGCCTTGAGCTTTGATTTGTTAGTCTCTTGAGTAATTACTTAATACATGGTTGACATTTAAAAATAATACTTGCACAAAGGGCCAGCTTGTGAACACTGGGCCTGGAGAGTAACACATCTGCTTGGAGCTCCCACCCACAGTTGTAGCAATGCTAGTGAGTAACAAGTAGCAATAATGCCAGCTCCCATGGGCTAGGGATGAGTAATGGGCTTCTGGCAGAGATTGCAGGCTGACATGGGTACCTCCAGGTCCCCGTAAAATTTTGGCTCTGCCACAAGTTAAGCCTTTCTATCACCTGGCTCCCAGGCACTCTCCCCTCCTGAGGAAAGGAGCCAGTGCAGCCTGCTGTGAGAGGGTTCTCTCCTCTCCTCTCCTCTCCTCTCCTCTCCTCTCCTCTCCTCTCCTCTCCTCTCCTCTCCTCTCCTCTCCTCTCCTCTCCTCTCCTCTCCTCTCCTCTCCTCTCCTCTCCTCTCCTCTCCTCTCCTCAGCCTGACACTGGGCTGCTGTCCACTTCATTCCCCATCTTCCACATCAAGTAGGACAGGGAGTTGGCTTCTTGCTATGTCTACTTGCTGAAAAAGAAATCTCAAAAGGATCCTTCAGCAGTAAAGAAAGGGAAAAGGAGAAAAATAGGTGTGCTAGTGTCCTGGTGTGCTGGCAAGATTTTACAGGAGATTAGGAACAAGAGATTGAGAGAAAAATTGAGAGCAATGTGAGCTGAGGGCAGGGCTGGAGGCACAAACTGGGGACAGTGTCTGTCTCAGAGCTGGGCACTGGGGGTGCCTGTGCCAGCCTGACAGAGGAGGAGACCACGCTTGTGCAGGGCTCAGGAAAAGCTGATGACAGGAAATCACTTGCTGAGGAGCTCATCAGACAGTTCTATGTTTCTGTGTAGCACTAAATGCTCAAAAACTACATTGGTGATTTTCCATGGTTCTCTCTTACAAGGCTTCAATCCAGACAAAGGGAATTTGGAAAAGGAAACACAGGTCAAAATACTCAATGCTGGTTTTTTAGTATATATTTACATTTCTGTATATTTTTATTGTTTTCCATGTAAAAAAACGTTCTGACTCAAAAATGGTGTTGGTTGGGCCATTAGCAGTCCAGGAACTCTCATGGCAGGAGTATAAAGGAGCCTTTTGAGGAGTGTGGTAAGAGGAAGGGACCTCAGAGAAATAGCAAGACCAGGCTGACTAGACCCTCCCACCCATCTAGATGTGGTATTTAGATCATGAGTAAAATGGTACTAAAAGAAACTAACACCTGAAACGATACTTATCTCAAGCCTCCCTTTTTTGGTTAAAGACAAGCATTTTTTTTTGTTTATGCAGCTAATTAAAGTAGTACAAATCTTTTAATTCAAATTAAAGTACAGAATTTAATTTAGGATATTGAACTTGATGAAGAAGAGTTCTTACTTTCAAATGGTAATAGATGTGGAAACATCCTACTTAGTCTCATCCATAGTTCAAATATGTTTTTTATTTCTAATGGAAAAGTGGAGATGAAAAATACAGGAGTGGATTTGCAGTATACACATAAAACAATTTTTTTTTTTGTATTTTATTAAGTATTCAGAAATACCTGCTTCTGTTCCACATTTGCAGAGCTTCTAACCAGCAGTGAAGAAAATAGAGGAAACCTTTTCACAGAAATGAAGGAATAGAAAACTAACCAACTTTGAATTTTTGTACTTGATCTTTTGCACCTGATTTTTTGCTTTTTAAACAGAAAGGTGCCATTCAGTAATTTGTAAAACTGTATTTTCTTTCCGTATGTGTAATGATGAGTAATGTACGAACAATTACAACAAAATATGTCGTGGTACCCAGTAGAAAAAAATTTATCATAGAATTCAAAGGACATTCCCCAGGTATTTGGCAGGAGAGAACCATTCTTGTCCATTTGAAGACTGTAAGAGTATTGTTCATTTACTTCTGATGCGAAGTAAAGAAAATGCATCAGAATAAACAGATAATCTCTAATGAAAATGATACTTATAATCTCTAGGAACCTAGATAGAAAAGCTTTTGGGATCATTCCTCCTCTCTCAAAACCAGTCTTTAGTCAATCATACGCCCATTTCTGTTCTAAAATAATTTTCTTGCTGAAGCTAGTTGTAGGAGTTTTTGGATTAAATTGTGTAAATTAAATTTACACGATACTGATATAAAATGGGTATAAAATAAATTGTTGGACAGTGACTATAAATGAAAGCACTGGAAAATAATGGTACTTATATCATTGATTTGGAATTACTTACATGACTAGATGATCTTCACAAAGAGATAGAGAAAGTGAACAGAAGGAGAGACTACAATCAGGAAGACTTCTGATAAAATACATTTTCAACTTTAATCATTTGTAGGCCATAGACTGTGTGGGTAGAAGAAAGTGGACCATGTTTTTCTTTGGTTTTTTTTTCAATTGAGGAAAACCTTTAGCTTTATTTAACCACGCACAAATTATTTACTACCTACTAACCCAGAGTCACACATACAAATACTACTGGCATGCAAAGCTGCCAAATTTAGAAAAAAATATTGTACAAATATTTATTACTCAGTAAGCACCATAGAAGAGGTATACAGTAATAAATAGACTATTTTAAATTTATACAGTCAGAGTTAGACCTACTAAAGTGTTAAACCACAGCAATGCTCATGAAAATTGACAGTTATAAAAGAAGGCTGAATGCAGCCTATATAAGCATTTTAATTACTGTCCTTAGTTTAAATAAGCAAGGCTGTGAATTAAACTTTCATACCTTACAGGTATCTCAGCATCTAGGTTAAACATAGAGCATTCAGGCATGGGATGTAAAATATTAACTTTCCACTATGACCCTTAAACAGTGCCATGTAGCAAATATCAGTTATGCCTAATGTATTTAGATCTCTGTGGATTAACTCCATATTGAAATGGAATATAAGCAAAGTGCTCCGTATGCATGGGTGGCATGGGTATTGATATACAGTGGAATCATATTTAGTGGGCTTTGCAGGTTTTGGTGGGCTGCATGTTTCTAATTTGCAGTTATCTGTGAGCTTGAATTGCAAGCATTTGAAATCATGCTGCAAAGATACCACAAGTATTGTCCCTTAACAACATGTGCAGAAAATATATACCTATTATAGATATTGTAAGGACATATATTCCTGTCAGTATATAAGAATACAAAATAAAAAGTCAGTAATTTATAAAAAAATGAAACTAATATGCAAAAACCTTTCTATTTTATTGGGATTTTCGATTACTAGGTTTGTTTAACAGAAGGTACCTTCTAAGTCATAACAGAACTGGTGCATTGCTAAAAATCATCGATAACCCATCTATAACTGCACTTTGATTTTTATTTCAAAGTGAAAAACTGTAAATTGTTTCTACTTAACAAGCAAATATATACCTCATCTCCTGGTCCCCAGGTCACAAAAGAGGGTTATCCTGTCACCACCACTGATTTCTTAAAAGTGCGACATGTATTTAGTTGTCAGTTCTGATCAGCAGCATTCACGAATCAACATTACATCAGCAGCAAAGCACACCATTTTATGCTCTTTTGGAAGATAATTAGAGTTCCCTTTTGTTGCAAATAAGATGTAAAACAGCTATAACTGCTGGTGAACGTGATTAAAGTAACCTCTATAGAACCCCATTATTCTAGACAGATTCCTTCAGATGCATAATTTCCCCATTTTAAGAAAACATAATGCATGCATATAAAATTCAAATTGTCGAGACACCTCTAACAAAAATTAGTTGTCTATTAAGGCATTCTTAGTAGCTGGTTAACATGTAAAACTCTTTAAGTGTATTTTAAAATAATCATGAAATAATAGCACATGTCATTAAAGGTAAACATTTTACAGTGAGAGGTTTGTTCAGACAAGAGCTGTGTATTAAACTTTTTTTACAAAACTCCTATTAGAAGAATATACCACAGTCTCATCTCTCTATCAGGTATGTACCAGAACATCCCCCTGCCCCTAGCTCCATAGTCATGCCTCACTGTACACAGACAAATTAGGGAGCATATTAATTTTTCAGCACATAATTTATAGCTGAAATGCCTTCATTAGACCTCATATAATATTGTAAAAATTTTGTTCATGGAAAAAGTATTCACCTACTGTTGGACAATAATTTTTTTGTTTGGCACATGTGGTCTGATCTTCTATGAAGATTGTTGGAGAGTTGAAAGATTGCTCATGAATGATCTGTTTTAATAAGGGATAGAAAAAATTGATCAAATAAACCAGTCAATATTAACCCAAATGTTCTTACTATAATACCATTTACCAGTTTTAGAAAGTATTTTTTTAAAAAAACTGGGGAAAAAAATAAAAAAGAAGGTTATTTTAAAAATATACCTGCTTTCAAATAATCAGTTTTGATTTTATAGTCAAGAAAGGGAAACACCAACAAATTGTTTTAAGGCATATGGATGATGTTGCTAAATATCCAATATATCATTGTTTAGCAGCAAGTGTCAAATTTCTCCAGAGTGTAGCTTTGTGCATACTATGCTCTATGGTGTGGAGAGCTGGGTATAAGGACTGGTTCTCAAATGGTGCAGGACATCTCAGGGCAGCTGTTGAGTTATCTAATTTCAAAATTGGATGGATAGAGTTTGACTCTAAGCACACAGGGGTAATATCCACTGTAGTTCCTAGAACAAGGTCCTTGATAATAGTTTGCCTCTGAATTGTGTAACAGATAATAGTTATTTGAAATTTTCAGAAGATAATAAACTATGATGAAAAAATTAGAAAAATATTGCCAATAGAGTGACCATTACTTTTACTGAATTGTTATAATTATAAAATCAAATCCTGGTTTGCTCTGTTGGGCATCTCAACATCTAAAGGAAATGCTATTAAAGAAGCTTACAAATGAATAATCATTCCCAACAACTCACAGCAGCACTCACAGCATGAAAGTACAAGAAATAGGGAAAGTTTTCAAGGAGGGAACTGATTAGGGTGAGGATGATTCTCTGTCAGAAAAATGTATTGTGCAAGTGTCCTCTAGAGAAAAAATTTTCACCTGAAAAGAAACAGCATTATGAACACTACAGAACTGTAGATTGCAGGACACTGATCTTATTAAGAACCGATGCTAATTTGCACACTGTCTCCCGCTGAACTAGAAGCAAGTTTACCACTGGGTTTGTTAATTTACGCAGGACACCATTATCTTTGGTTGGACTTAATGTATCAGAGTAGATAGAGGTCATTAGCTGCTGGGTCCATGATTATCTAACATGAATTACAGACAGTATCTCAGAAGTCATTTGTTCTGAAGCTTCATTTCTCCTCATGTGATTTTTTTTCCCTATTGGTGTTTAAATTCCATTTGCAAAAGCTTAGACATTGAGTATTACACATACACACACACTCTGCTGGTCATTTTGTTTTGTTTTCTTTTGTTTTTCTTCATTAACCATTAAAGCAATTTTAAATAAAAATAAAGCTCAAAAGTATGTACTTTGCATTTAATAGAAGTAATAAACAGTCAGCTTGACTTTTAAAATTCACAATAGTAGACATAATTACAATGGAAGCTGTAAGATCCCATTATAAGTAAATCAATTATTTAGGTAGTTCAGAATTGGGGAAATAAATGGATAAATCTCCCTGATAGATGCTATACCATGCATTTATTTAAACCTTCCACTGGACTTCTGAAGCGTGTCCTGCACCCTAAAATGTTAGAGAAAGAGACTATAGACTGTCATTGGAATACTGCTTTTAAGCATGGATCTTCAAAATCTTACATCCACAAGAAATCAGTCTATTTAATAAAAATATTTGTGTTTTCTGGTTAAGTAAACACATTTTCATAAAGACCTATGCTCAATCTATTTCACTTAAATGGAACCAACCATCTACAAATTCATTTACAATTTTTAGATCTGTACAAGCACATTCCTAATAGCAGGGAATACTTTTGTGTCTCGGCATGATATCTTTAGAAAGAGGTGAATTTTCATTTATTTAATGCAAATACTCATACAAGGTAAACTGCTTAGGCATATATGGAGCGTGTTTTCATGGAAGCTTTGTGGCAACAGGAAAATAATAGAACATAATTGTACAATAAATGGAATGTTGCAGTTTCAAAATTACTCATGCTATGGTGCAGTGAACAAAAAAGAATACAGGAAGATAGAGATACTATTTGCTGGGTTTCGAGCTGCTTTGCTTACAAATTATTTCATTCTAGTTTTATGTGTATTTTAGAAATATCTCTTCTTTTTCACTAGACCAATATCAATGGGGAAGATATATGTGATCTCTGAATACTGAAAAAAAAGCTCTAAATACTGAAATTTGTTTGCATTGTTATCAGAGCTTGGTTATCAGAACTACTTCAGCTATGTAAACTACTTGCAGCAGCTATGTTTTTTTAATAAATTTAGCATACTTTCAGTTCACAGATTTTATATAAACAGGGATTTTGTGTTTTGAAAGTGATTTTATTTCCAAGGGATTTCTCTTCTTTATGCTAACAATTTAAGTCTTGTGGTTTGTCATGAATTACCTACTAAGACTATAGTTTTTATTATTTTTGCCTATCTTTATTCACTTGATTTTACTGGTTACTTGAATAACACGGTATTTTTTTTCTTTCTGTCTGCATGGTTGAAATATTCATGAGGAAGAGAAGGACTTGAAACATCAGGTGTGGCAAGCACATGTGTGCAGGTGTTCACACGCCCTTAAACATTCCGAGAAACAGAATATCATGTAAAAATTGCTGTGAAAAGTAGAAATAGAGCTTGTATACTTATAAAATTGAATTTGTGATTGAACTCCTTGCACCCTGAGACTTCTGTGTTTAACTGGTGTGTGATGTATATATTACTTCAGCACAATCACAGGTGATGCAAGAACTGCTCTTCAGTGAGGGCATGGCCACAGCAAGCAATGGCATTTAGGAAGAGATTGCTCCCACTGCCAGGTGCTCTCTGTACCACTGAGATCATGTACAGCAACTGTAGAGTTCTCTAAATAAACAAGTAGATCGGGAGGAATTCTGCTTCCCAAGATCACTCTAATTCTTTAATTTTTCAGCGTATAGGAATGTGTTAGGTTTGAGCATATGTATAAACTCCTACAGCTTTTATTGTAAATTTTACTGAACTCAAGAAGAAATTTGCTGATGTCCTAGATAATTCTCCAGATAATAGACATTATGAATATTTCAAATAGAGATTAATGACAATAAAGCTAGTTATATCCTAGATGGGGAAAATGTCTTGTCCTTTTATTGACATGAAAATTGTGCTTTATTGCTTAAAGATGTTAAAGCAATGAAGTGGGGAAAAAAATAAAAAGGAGGCATTGTATACTTTATTTCACAATTTTTTTGCAATATCTTTCAAACAATCTCTGCAAATATACCATTTCTATGTAGCATTTCAAGACTAGTATCCTCTATATAAGATAAAGGTAAAATCCTGTCAATTATGTGGTTACAGCACTTTCAGTGTAACAGAATGTCATATGCTGTTTTGAATAATTCCTTACTATAAACTTATACTGCAAAAATGAATTAATTTAAAAATCATAACCATCATCTTTCAAAATTACATATTTTTGGAGATAGAGACATTTTTCTTCCACGTGGTATTTAAGATTTCATTTGCCTTAATCCCTTTGGGATATGCCATCCCCACATTCTGGTTCTCTGCTAGACCTTGCATGACAGCTCTCCTTGCAGCTAACCTTTATAGCCACCACCCTACATTGTATCTTTTCCTTTACAGATGCTCCCTATCACCTTTACCTTTTATACCAACTCATATTCATTCCTCTATAGTTTTCTCAGCTCCAGACTTTTACATTAAGTATCTTTTTATAAGACATCACAGGAGAAAACAAGGCAGACAGCTGTTACCTGTATAGTCAGCTTGTTGAAGATTGGGGAATACTAGGATTGCAAAAAGTTTGCCAACAGGAGAAAAATGTACGTGAAGGTAGCAGTGCACCAGACATGACACCACATGGATAAAGGTGGGGCTAAAGACTAAAAATTTAGTCAGAGCTCAGAAGCCTGAGCTCTTCTGTTTATATGGAAAATTTTTATTCGTACTTCTTTATATTTTTGAAACAGTTCAGGTGAAAAAAGGAGAAAGGGATGAAAGAAAATAAGGCCTCTCATACTTTTAAATCTTGGTCAGATGCTTAGCATTCACACATATTCGTTGTCTTAGGCAATGTTTGTCTTTTTTATAATGACAATAAATTCTCTACTATTGAAAAAGAAATTCAGAACACCCAGAAATGCCTTTTTCTACAGAGAGGAGGAATTCTTAGGCTATGTTATGTTGAACTGCCATTAAATATTCTAGTGACCACAACTACCAGTCCCAAGAAACTCATTTACTCAAATCATCTACCTCAGGAGAAACAATGTAAAACTGAATTAGGGGAGCTCCTCTGGCAAAACAACAGGAAACTCACAGAAGAGACCTATTAGCAGTATTGTATGATGTACCATCTAAAATACTCTGCTAAAATGGACCTGGTTGAAATAGACTCCAGTATATCTGTGGCTATCTGTTATCATGAAGCATAAAATAGTGTTTTGACTTCTTTTCTGTTTATGAACACAGCATATTTGTTTTGCTGTAAATATCCAACCTCCCAAAAAAAAAAGCTTGCTGCATTGTAATCCAAAAATTATTTCCAGGGGTGATTAATCTACCCTGTCTTGGCAGATTTAAATAAAAGGTTTTCAAAAATCATAGAGAATAAATTTGAGGAAGTACTTATAAACATCACGAAGTTTACAGATAGGTTTTGTACCATTGTACAAAGACAAAAAAAAAAAGAGAAGTCTCCTGGCATAAGAACTGAGAGATTATGTTGCTGTCTGCAATTGAGAAATTGAAATGACTGAGGCAAAATGGTACAGAACATGTAGGTGACGTCATTCTTCACATCCAGGAGGAGGTCACTCTACCTGTGGAGGAAGTGCTGACAGGATGTTTATGTGGGATTGAAATCAGATATAATTCAGGCAAATGAGGGCAGGAAGAGGGTGTGTAAATAGGAAGTCCCTTAATTATGTTTAATTTCCTTAATTCTCTTTTTATTGTAACCTCTTTCATACCTGAAAAATTAACTCTTTTCCATGCAAGAATGATAAAAACATAAAACAAATGAATTGTCTTAATAAACTTCAGCCATTTCTATTAAAAATTATTTTAGCTTTACCTTCTTTATTTACATTATTTAGGGAAATGTAGCAGAAATGTCACTGTCCTTTGGCTGTATTTTTTTTTTCAAGTGGCGGTGCAAGTTCACCCAATATTAAATTGTGAGTTGATTAGTTTTTAAAAAGGAAAATAGGTGACAATTTATATAACATTACTAGCACTGTTGTTAAAAGATTCAAAGGAAGATTTATTGAGAATGATTTTAACTGTAGTCACTTAGAAACTGATGCTTACTGACATGTTGTTCTCAAGTAGATATACTATAAAACATGCAAATGTGATGATATCTTTGTTATACATGATGAGTTACAGGAAAAAGAGTTTTGTAATAATTGCAGTGTCTATAATGAAACCATAATATTAGTTTATTCCCCATTTCTCTCACCACTTCATTAATTTATTTTTTTGAAATATACCAAAGAAAAAATACCCAAAGCAAGATGAGAATTTTAATGAATGCTTGCTCCTGCTTCTAGACATGTATACAGAACGAGCATAAGTGGATGAGTTACATAGAGTACAACAAACAAAATTATGAAGTTATTGTGTAAATGTCCATATTTTCAGTTATTCACAAGCAAATCACAACAATAAGTTCCAGTCACCTTTCACAGATTGTCCACATTAAAACACTGGCATATCCACATTAAAACACTGGCATATATTTAAAACGTTTGCCACAGAAAATGCGATTTACCTACATTAGGTGGTAAATAGTCAATATCAAAAACCATTGCTATTGTGAAACTTTAGTGCATGGTCTCTCTGCTTATCTTCATATTAAAAAAATCCATTGCATTCATAAAAACAAGAAACAGGCAAGTAATGCAGAGAGGGACTGTGAAGGCAAGTTCACAAAGAGAAATCTGGTCTACCTTTGCTCTTTTGTTCTTCCTTGTCTGTGCTCTCCAGCTTTAACATTTCCATTTTCCCATTTTGCCTTCCTTAAATTAGTCTGTAGCTATCTTACATTGTATTCTAGCATAGGCTGTTATTTTTGTCCCCTGTAATGAGTATGATGGGATGGTACTGTACAGCTTCTTTAAGAGATAGGACACTATTTCGTGACAGGTTTCAGCAGAAAGGGACATTTATGTAAATGTCCTTGGGTGACTTGCACAGACATTCTTCATGATTTAATATCTTAAAACTGGCTCTTTGTTCTGCAGTCAAACTGTCCTGAAGTATGTTTCTGGATCCTAGCTTACTTCAGCAGGTTAAAACACTGGTTGCAGATTAGCTTACTATGTTAAGAGAATATCCTAAAGAAGAAGGAAAACTGTCACAGCTTTCATGACCAAATTTTTGTTTCCCTACTTTACTGCACTGAATTATCTACAAGTTTTTTTGTTTAATCAATGAATCTCCTTTTCACATATTATTTTATTTCTACTTGGAGCATTCAATACAGCAACACTGTGTATAAATTTTATATATAAATCCCACTGCCTGGTGGTTCCCTTTTTAAAAAGCAGAGATTTTTGAAAGTAAAAAGTATTTCTCCTTTGATAAAACAAGGATCATACAGTACTGCCACTCTGCTCCTTAAGAAGGTACAAAAATTTTAAAGCTTCTCTCAACATCCTCACGATCAATAAGAATCATCAGATTACTGAAAATTTCAAATTTCAAATCATTGCCTCTTACCCTCCACTATAGAAAATTGGTGGCACTACCACAGGGAGATGGTGTCTTATCCTGACTAATCATAACAGGAGGTAGGGTTAATAATTTCAGCAGATGAATGTGATTTCTTTGAGGAATATGAACTGGTGAGCAGCAGCTCCAGGGAGCAGAGGAGAAATTCTGATGACCATTTGCAAATGTCAGCTGTTCTTTCATAATTTTTTTCAGGCTCTTACATGAAGAACCTAATGCCATGACACAACAACTGTGTACAGCTACTAATGAGCAGAGTCCACAAAACTGAAGAAGACTCTTGGGCTTCTTCATACCCATCATCACTGAGGAATTTGTCCAAAAATCAGCCCTTTTTCTATCAATGTGCCTTACAAGGAAGTATATACTTTTTCCAACAAAGAGTCTTAGCTTGAAATGTGTAACTCAAAGTAGGTTTTTAGCCTCTTCTTTGAAGGAATAAGTGTGGGAGGTGAACAGAAACCATTCCTCATAATCAAAACATGCCCCCCTGAAGAAATGTCAATGACATTTCACTTCTACCAAGAATAGTTAGGTACTTTGAGCAGTCATCCAGGGCTAAGTTTTCAGTGCCCCATCACTTCAACGGGTGCTTTATGCCTCAAACCATATATATTCTTCTGAAATGAAGTAAGGATTTCAGTCCAGCTGAGTCTTCTCCCCTTTTCATGCAGTACTGGTCACAGAGAAATTGAATGTCACTCTTTAGCCTTGTGATTGCAACACTCACCTGGCAGTGGGGAGAGTAGAACTCAATTCCTTTCCTAATTTGTTTGAATGGCTTCCTCAGTGGAATCTTCTAACCAGTGAATTTGTCTTGTTTGCTTTCACAGTGTCTCTCTATGGCCCACTGAATAGTTTTTATCAACTGCAAACCACGATGCTAAATAAAGTAAAGACAGTTGTCATCTTCATGTTGTGTGTGCCATGCTGGAGCTGGATGAGCTATGAGCAGGTCAGATGCAAAACTGTAAAATCCTATTGCATCACTGTACAGCAAAATACTGCATCTGGTGTAGTGGTCAAATGTAGAAAGGAGAAGTAATAATGAAAATCTAAATATGAAACAACGATTCACTAGCTTAAAATTACCTTAAAAAAACTTCAACTGATCATCAGTGATCTGAAATTCCTGGCAGAACAATATGATCAGAATACATCATATATTACCCAGGCTGGAGCTAATAATTAATTAATTCTTTTTTCAAAAGTATGTTTTTCTATATATATATGCTTGAAGGTTCCATTTGACACTGCATACTAGGATTAAAAACACAGTGCTGCTGGGTCACTTTCTAGTGTCAAGTGTTAATCAATTATTGTTATACTATTGCAATAAAGCTTTGTAATAAAGAAAGTGAATATTTTTCATGAATTTCAGACTAAAAGAGAAGTGCAGGTGTATTTTTTTTTTTGGTCATTATTTACGGAATTTGACCTGGAATGAAATGCTGCCTTTTGTTAATTTCTACTTATGACAGAATTTTGTAGTAACACAAGTAAAATTGGGCAAAACTTGCAGAGTTAATCCTAAAACAATAAATAAAAAGTTTAAATAAGAGTTTTGCCTTAAGTCAAGTTGAAGAAAAAAATATCCTGCATCAATCCCTGCTCCACTTATTCAAGCACATACTTTTCTACTTAAAATAATAGTGCTACACTTGAATGAACATGACTTGCCTCTGTTAGAAGATCTGATTATTAAACAGAAGCTCAAAGGAACAAGATCTCCAACATTAGAAGTACCCTAGAAGTAACTGTAATCAGTGAAATTAACAATACAAAACAGAGCTTGCAAAATCAGGTACTTTGGTTTTCAGGAAAAGGAGAAAAATTGAAAAAAAGAGTGAAATAATAGTGTATTTACCACTCTTTTGGTGAGAACAAATATATTTTGGTAAGAAAGCAGTTTCTCTATATCTGATTTATCCAGTATGGCAGAAGAATTTACACAACAAAAGATAAAACCTTTTAATAAAATTGAATGCAATGTGCAATTAGAAAGTGGACATTTCCTCTTGTCCTAGTGAATAACATAAGGATCTTGTATTCCATTTTGGTTCACAACACCTGTGATGAATTATTTGTAAATGCAATGAATAACATTACTAGGAACATGTCAAATTATACGTTGATAATGAATTTTTGGATGCATCTGCTATGTAATTGTTCCCAGCGGATGTGTATTCATCTTCACCTGGCATTATTTTCCTGATTTTGGGGTTTGTTTTTTATTATGCATTTTCATTTTTATCATAATTGTTACAGTGATCCCTGTTCCTTTGTTCTAATCAGGTCCCTTTGATGGTGTTGCACATTCTAAACAAAAGAGGAGGGGAAAACACACCAGGCTATTGGCAAAACAAAACACTGGCCTTTATTTGTGACTTTCTAAGTGCCTGCTTGGCCTCAGAAGGTTGGGTGGTGTTGACAGGGACCAGTTGTTTCCCTGAATGCATCTGCCAGCTGCTCCAGGCATGTGTTCTGCAGAATAGGAGGTGAATAAACACTAAAGCTGCTCTGCTGACAGACAGGTACATGCTGCTTTTACTAAGTGCATCTGAGACTTTTCTTAAAAAGGTAAATAAAGAGAATTAGTAGCATAGGATGCTATGTTTTTTCACAACACTCTGTTATACAGAAATGCTTACAATGAAAATATCTGTCATCAGTTTATGGATTTAGTAAGCAATCCTACATTAATTGTGTTTATGCAAACTTTCTGTATAATGTACAGTTCTCATGCAGAGGTCATTTTTACTTTACAGAGTATACTTGTCTCTCAACACGAGTAATTTCAAAAAGCTGTCAAAATCAACTGATCAAATACTGGATATATGAGTGCAGAACTCAGGCTTTTATTAAAATTTTGCGTTTCTTTGTGATTCGGTAAATCATTTACAGCATCTGCCTGAGACCGATTTCCACTCTGAAATATTTGCTCTGCACTTTACACCCTTTTGAATTCTATATTGGTATATCCAGCAGCTGATATTTCTGTCTCACTGGGTTGTGGATTGAACTACATGAGCAATTTTAGCCACTGTGAATAGAACAGTTTGATTCTGGTCTTTTCCAGATGTTCAGGATATCTGTTCTAGGATTTTCGAGATAAAGGAAATAATTGAGCTTCATATCTAGATTTGATTTTCTCCCTTTGCCCTGAATTGACAGGGATAGGTTTCTCCCTATGAGAAAAAACTACAGAAATTAAAAAAAAAATCTTAATTAAGAAAATAAAACCCAGAGCCTCTTCTCTTCTCTTCTCTTCTCTTCTCTTCTCTTCTCTTCTCTTCTCTTCTCTTCTCTTCTCTTCTCTTCTCTTCTCTTCTCTTCTCTTCTCTTCTCTTCCTCTTCAACACTCATTGGCATTCGAAATTTTAAAAATGTCTTTAAACATTTGTAGACAGGCTACATTCAGCCTGACAGTTCCATGAGGTCTCATTATAATAATTTATGAGAATCATAGAATTGCAGAGTTATGTTTATTGGAAGCAACCATGAAGATCAGCTAGTTCCCACTCCCTTGGCATGGGCAGGACACAAGATAGGCAGGGCAGAGACATAAGATGCTGTTCTTAAAAAAAGAAAAAAATTCTAAATGTTTGGCATTGTGAAAGGTGATATAATCTGAAGGTAAAATACAACTGGTCTCTTTAATCTCTGGGAAATGTTTGTATTCAGAATAAATTTAAACTATTTTTCCCCCAGCATTTCAACATCAGTCTCCCTGCATGCAGCACAGCATGCAGCTACAAAGTATGTACCAAGATTTTTACTTTAATTGTGCATGTGAAAAATAAACTTAGCATTACATCACCAACATTAGTTTGCAGTAATTTTTACAAACATGTCTACAAACAGGTCTACAAACATGTCTTCAAAAAGAGCACTGCATGAATGCAGATTATATTGCATTTATTCAAATTAAATAATTAGAAAGTGAGCATTAAATTGACAGTAATGTAGAAATGTGTTTATTTATAAGGCTTAATAGCTGCAGTATCATATCAATACTTTGTACAAGGACAGAACCTCTTAACAAGGAGTATTTTCAAAAACGTTAATGAGCTAAATGTTAGGGTCACATGGAACTAAATTTTTCTCTTTATTATGATAGCCTGAGCTAAGGAAATGGATGCATTTAACCTCATAGTTACTTCATGAACAGTGGGAGCAGAATCCAGTCAAATATGAGCTGTTAATATCAATGCTTTATAGATATATTGTAATTCAATTTGATTTGTACTTATAGAATATGTTTACATTTCACATACAGACATAATTGTTTTTCTCTTCACTATCATTTCATGTCAGTAGGTCTAATATAATCAACAATGAAAATATCTGTTCACCATGATTTAGTAAAACACACCAGCTCTTCCTATTTAAATCTGGACTTTGAATTTCCTAGAAAAAAAAGATTACAGCTACTGTCTGATGTGTATTTGGAATTTAGCCCAAGTTGCAGCAATAGGCATACATAGCAAAATATTTAATTTAATCATTCATTAGTCTAATATCTATGTTCCTCCTCTGATCCTGCAAATTTCTAACGAGGCAGTTGAACATCCTCAATTTTTGTTCCTCTGGGATTTTTTCATCTGTCAAGAGAATTTTGCCCAACTATATCCAAAAAAATCATGAAAATGGAATTCAAGTATCTTAGCTTATAAAAGCTATAATAAAATAAATGCCACTTTCTTCATTATGTTAAACCAATTAAATCTAATTTCGCTTCTGTTTCCATACATAAGCAACAGCTGTACATGCCATCCATTGATAATTAATTGCTTCCAACTGCCTGCCAATGAGCATTTCTTTAAATCAGTGACACCACCAGCCTCCAAGTACAGCAGGGCACATCAGATCATGCAACATGTGTGACATATCATAAGGCATATGTTTGTGCATGTACAGAAGAGCATCACATGCTCCTGCAGCCAGTGCCCTGGGCTGCAGAGTGGCCACTGCCACCACGGGGCTTGGCACACAAACTGCCCATAGGTCATCCCACAGGTCTGCCTGGCCTAACAGCTACGATGTACAGCACCTTTCCACAGTGGCCCTGCTGCCAAACACAGCCTCCTTCAATCAGCAGGCAGAGAGTGCTTTGGAAAAGGGGCTTGCCATTGGAGAATGGATACAGTAAATTATTTTCTTTAAGAAGAGGACACATAGCCAAAGAGCCTACAACTATAACTGAATTGTGTCTGGTCTGGGTTGTTGTAGAAATGAGTTTATGTGACCCAGAGACAGCAAGGTAGCCATGTGGCTTATAGTTAATAGTATATTAAATTTTTTTTTCTTTTTTTCCTGTTTGAAAAGTTTGTCATAAAGATTTCATGTGACAAGAGGTTTTTTCCGAAGATATTTGAGGAGGAGGTCAGGTGGCAGCCAGAAAAAGCTTTTATTGTTTACACTTGAAGTTCAAAAGAAGTAGTGTGTGTGCCAAGCCTTTGTAAAAGCAAACTATAAACAAACATTTTTCAGTGAAAAGTGAAAGAAAATGCAAAGATGTAAAAAAGGTACATTGGTTTTTCAGGCTTAAACCATCGAGTTAAGTTTTTACTCTTTCTATTCTGACATGGTTTTCTTTACTTGGATTTTCAAGTTTTGTTTTCTGTATGTATAGATATGAGTCCAACTTTTAAAACTGTGTGCATATGAAAGAGAGGAGAGCAGACCTGGTGTCCAGTGTACTTCATGTACTCTGATCTGAAGTAGAAGAGAAAAAACTAAAGCATCTGTAACTATACAAATGTAACACTTGGGTAAATGAGAAGCAAGTTAGACGTTAATATAATCAAGACATGTTAAAGACATTAAAAGCCCCATGATCAAAACACCCCAGTGTTCTGCCTCTGAAAGCACCACGGGTGACATTATGGACAAGACACAAGCCCACAGCTCTCTACAGTCAATTCCCCTCATACTCTCCCAGTTAGCAGAACTGCTGCATTAAGGGATATTAGAAGGCAGGTGCCTACCTACTCTGTGTAAGAGTCATTCATGGACCTGTTGTTTTTCTTATTCCTTTCTGAACCTGCTCATACCATCTGTCCTTCACAGCCTTCTGTGGAAGTAAGTCTCTAAAATTATCTAGATTCTGCACAAAGAAGTATTTTCTTTTGTTTGTTCTTTAGATTACTTGTATAGAATTTAGTGAGTGGTCCTTGCTCTCATATTGTGTGAAATTTATTTACCAGTTCTACAGCCAGATTATCCACTTGGTAATAAACCACAATTCTCCCCAGATCTCTCCAATCCCAGGCTTTTTATCCTCCTTATAAACAGTTGATCCATCTGCTTGATTATTTTAATTGCGTCCTATGTTCCTCCTTCAATTTCACAGCATCTCTTGAGACAGAGACAAAACTGTACATAGCACCAAAATAGTGGGCACACACATTTTTATGTAGCAGCAAAATTATGTGCTCTATCTTGTCTGATAAACCTTTTCTGATAATGTCCTGCATTTTGTTGACTTTGCTTAATACTGCACACTGAGCTTGTGATCTCAGAGACTTGCCAGGGATGACTCCAAGATACTTTTCCTGACTGCTGGATGGTAATTCTGAATTCAGCATCATGAGACACAGCTCAGATTATTCTTCCCCAATGCATTGCCTTAGATTTTTTTTATGTTGGATTTCATTTGACATAATACTTTTCTGTTTAGTTTCGCCACCTTCCTTCTCAGCTCTGAAGTTCCTTCAGCCAGCTGACAATGACTTCTGACCACACAAAATAGCTTCATATTATTTTAGACTTTGGAATTTCACTGCACACTCTCTTCTCCAGGCCCTTGATGAAAATGTTTAATAAAACCAGTGTCAGTGTCTATCCCTCAGGGACCTCACTGCTGAAAATGAAATATTCATTCTGTAAAACAACCAAAGAGCTCTCCTCTTTGCTTTCTAGTCTTTAACCAGTTTACAATCTATAAAAGAGACTCTCTCAACATCTATGGTGGCTGGGTTTCTTTACTAATCCTGTCAAAGGCTTTTAGAAAATCCAAATATTTTATGGCTCCTGTATCCTCTTAATCCACGTGCTTACTGACAGGACTTCAGCAGGTTAGAGAGGCTGTATTTCCTGTTGTAGAAGTCATGCTGCTTCTAGACAGTTTCTATCTGTGTGCTCCATGATCACAGTCTTTATTAGAGTCTACCTTCTTACCAGGAGCACATGAAAATGAGCACAGCTCATGATACCTGAAAGGCTAAATGAAAGATCTGTACATGTTTTTTTTGTAAATCATGTCATGCACATGCTTTTTGTAATATGTCTGTGGAATACAGCTTTTTAATATCATAAGCATTATTTATTATTACAAATTCATTAAGAATGGAAGTTTTCTACTTGCCAGTTTTCATACCCTGCTGCAGAATCATTAATTATTCAATAAACTCTGAGGAAGGAGTCAGAATAAAAAGGTATGGACATAGAAAGAGTTGGGTTGCACATTATGCTTCCTCCTTGCACTCCAGGTCTTTTCCAGAATGCAATCCTGCACTCTGTCTGGCAATTGGAATTATGCCTTCTTTGTGGATGACAAACTCTGGCACCCCTCACTTGTTTTACAGAAGGGCATACTAGCATATTGGTGTTTGTCAATAGCTTTAGCCACTTTATTCTGGTTCTTCTTTAATAATACCTCTAAAATATTTTTATAAAAATTATAATTAAAAGTAGGCAGTATTCCTGCCTACATTTTAAAGCCCACACAGATTTTTGCCTTGGCACTTCAAACACCAAGTTCATTGTTTCACCTTTGGTACAATCAATAAGACAAATGCCTGACCTTCCCTAGTCAAGGCTCTAAAATACTTGTCTTCTCAAAACTGCATTTAAACCAAAGAACATGATCAATAATTTGGTATTTTGCACGTGTCTATTATGAATATATTAAATACACTGCATATGCACAATAAAAATATACTCACTCCCTATAAATTCTATTCTGTGTATACATCTAAACCACAGCAATTTAGTTATTTACTGGGTACTACAAGAGCTATAAAATGCCACTTTCTAAGAACACAACTGAGGCTTAAGTCAGCATTTTTATGATATCATCTGTACTGGGAAAACATTAAAGGCTCAATATTTAATAAACATAATAAACATCCCCATGAAACAAATTGTTCATAAACTACCTGTTTAATTTTTCAGGGCTCCTGAACCACATATTTTCTTATTAGTTGTGAGCCTGCTGGGTTGCAGGATAGATAGGGCCTGTCAGGGATAGAATATAATGTAGCGGTTTTATGAATTATTTCTGTGAGGAAAAGCCTATTACAGCTGACAAGAGGATGATGATATTAGCCCATCATCATTCAGATGGCACCACCCTTCCCCCTTTCATCCATCAGACCTCTTGTATGGAGGCTGAAAGCCATAGACTCTTTGCATAGCCAACACAAAGACAAATACTGCTCTTTTTCTGCGTCCATGAAACATTTAGTATTTCATTTTGAATCATGGCAGATGACAGTAACAAATGGCCTAATGAATCTCCCTTATTGTCCCTTGTGAATCTGAAGATGAGCTAAAAGTAAAATCTCTGTTTCTTTTTTTGGACATGCTCGTTTGGGATTGAAAGGTTTTCGCTGCATTCTAAATAGCATTCCTCAGTAACTGAAAATTAGACCAATAAACCAACAAGCAACTTGCAAACCACACAGCTATACCACTGCAGACCATTCTTCACCTTACCAATATTAATTTTGGGAAAGTGCTTCAATCAACTTTGGCACAATTACTTAAGTCAATATCCAAATGGTAATAAAAGATAATGAAAAACCAATAATAAAACAACATAATGAAGTTCCCTATTAGACAACAATAGGAATACATCAATGGGCATCGTGAATTCTAGACCAATTTTACCACCTTTTTGTTTTATTTAGAAGAAAATACACTAACAGTGCCCACACTTTCCCACAAGAATATATTTAAATTTGTGAGATCAGATGATCTTTATTTGCCCATGCAGGGCATTTTACAGGCAGAAATTAATAATGTGACTAGAAATAGTTTAGTGAGCACTGTGTCATAAAGACCTTGCTCTCCTTGATCCAGCTGTTACACGAGCTTGTCTGTCAGCTGTGTAGGTGATTGTTGCACCTGCATCTGCCTCCCTCTGTAACTGTCTTAGGCACAAGCTGGTCCCTGACCTGGGTAACTCTGGGCTGCATGATGGCCCCCATACATTCTTGGCATTCACCCCAGCACAACTGGATCCCACACCTTGTACAAGCCACACTGCCCCTCCTGTGCTAGTATGGTGTGGCCATGTGCCTTTAATCCCTGGCTGCCTCCCAACTCCACGTCAAAAATAGAAACGTGAGTGCATTTCCTCAGTGTGTTTTGGTCACCTTTCAGCAGACACCTGGATAAACAAGTATAGAGGGAGCTGCAGCAAGGTTCACCAATCTGTCTGATGAGGAAACTAAGAGAACAGACTGCATCTATCCTATAACATAGGCAGGAAAATTTATTCTCCTTATTTTCATTTATTCTTCACTCTGGTTCCAAGACGTTCTGACGTTCTGTACATTCACCTATGACATGACTACAGTTGTTGAAGTGCAACCTCTGTGCTCAGTCTTACCAAAGTGGTATATTATGTATATAAAGATTAAAAAATCATGTTTCCTTCCCTTATCTGAATAACTCTTCCCTTCAATTTATATCACTTTTTTCCCTTTTAAACTGGTTTCATCTGTCCCAAAACGTTGTGATTCGTCGAGCTTTGCTCTTCAAGAATGTCTCCCCTGATTCCCTCTCATGCAACACTCCAGCTTTCCTTCAGCAAAGCACAAGAGAGAGGAATGGCAGGAGCTCCTTTTCATTTATTATGAAAAGTTGTGAAAGTACTTCAGTATCAAATGCTTATTTTGTTTTGGCAGGAAACCTAACCAAAATGGCTTGCTTTATGTAGGAAACTTTTTGCACAGCTTTGTTTGTTTCTACTGTAGGCACATGTGCATTTTTGACATGACAGATCATAATGGCTCTTTCAGAGCCATTACAGTTACCAAGTAAATCCTTCTTAGTTCAAGTACATGTAATTGATTCCCATAGACTGTAATAGCTCCAAAACCAAGGCAATACCCTTACCAAACATAAAAGCAGTGGCAGGACTAATACATAATAGCAGTCAGTTTTTACCACCATAGTACTAGAAAATGATGAAGTGCTAACAACATGGCTTTTTTATTTGCTGATTTTTGGCACAAAAAAAGGGTAATAATTTCATAATATTACGTGGTATCATTCCTGCATAGTCCTGGTAAACCCATAAATCCTCAAATATCACAGTAGTCATCTCAGTCTCCATATGGAACATAAACTAAGGGCTTGTTCATTCAACTTCTTTGCATACAAATATTCCACTACAGTTTACTGGGACAAGTGCCTGTATAGATTTGGGTTTTATCTTGTAAATTGGGGATGCGGAATAAAAACTGTTCTCTTCTGCACTCAGAAAGCTTTAGATTTGTATTGCTCATGGAGGAAGTGTGCAAAACCTTCTCCCAAGCAGCTGAGTAGTGAAATACAGAGCAGGCATTATATTTTTTCATGTAATTGTCTGCTCTTCAGCATGTCTGATAGATTCAATAAACAGCTCGGCAAGATACATCCCTGCCTTCCTACTGCATAAGGATATTCAAAAGGTTAATGTCTTGCTCATGAACATAGATGACCAATGACCCTAAAAGGAAGGAGAGCACCAAATGATATATTGACAAAAAGGGCCATTTTCTTTCACGCAGAGACAATAGGTGAAGTGCAATAAAAACCTCCTACTTCTCTTTTTTTTTTTTTTAATGACTTTTGAAGAAAAGACAAGTTTTTAACAATTTTTTTTGTTCTGAAAGAGTTTATATTACCACAGAAAAAGGTGCTGTAAACTTCAAGGAGCTAATGTACCCTTTCTAAAGAAGTCTCAGTGGAGATCATAGAAATTTCACAACTCCCATATGTTAATAATATCTTTGAATATAAAATCCAAATTAAAAACTGGAGCTGAATAAAATACTTTTGTTAAAAGTAACATTTTGAAATGCTGTCAGTAACTATCATAAATATTTGAGAAGTTAATATTTTAATCTTCAACTCTAGCTCTGAAAACACTTTTAGTGACAGACAGTGCTTCATTAATAGAGTTCTGTATGTCTAATTGCTTTAGGCAAAGTGGGTTGCATTATTTTGACACATGACATGCAATTAGTACATGGTCACACGGCTAAAGGAAGATTTTACACCTTTTTTCCTTCTACATTCAGAGTGGATAATTAGCATATTTCTTCTGCTTAGAATAATCATCAGAGCCTTAGATCAGAAATTGCCTAATGAGGTAAAATTCCAGTTGTTGACATTAATACATGTGACATTTTTTTCAGTTGTAAAAGTAAACCTACTGCTGCTATTTCATTTGCTCTTTCCAGCGTATTCCTAAGATTCAGCTATGGGGAATTTTTTGCATCAAGCCATTGAGTAATCATATATTTTCAACAGAGAGAGGGATGAATGAGGTTTTTATATTTTAGTATATTTACTTGATAGTGGTACTTTAAGAAGATTAAATTTGGCTATAACCTGCAGCTGCTGCAGGTAGACTGCAGTTGTGTTAACAAAAAAGCAAGCCATGATCACAACATACAGGTTTCTTCCTTATGAATTTCTTTGATATATTATATATACCTATATATACACAAAATGGGAGCTCATTTTGCTCAGCTATAAGACTCACTCTATAGGCTATATGCAACAGTCCCATAATGAAAGTCTATCTTTTTGCATAAAAACATATTTTGATTATCTTTTGTAGAAAAAATAATGAAGATTCATTGCAGATAAGCTGATCTAACATAATACACTCAGCCTACAAAAAATGTTTCCCTAAAGGAGAGCTTTTGAAAAATTAAAAAAAAAATATTATTTTTGGTTCTTTTAAGTAGATTTTTTCCCCCTTTGCATTTAGTGCAATTGCATATAATCACCTTTTACATTAAATTTCTAAATATCATCATATTTAACAGCAAAGGAAGTGGTTTGGATTCTTGTTTCCTCACTCCTTATTCAGGTAAACTTTCCTCTGAAAAATTTCCATGAGGTGTGAGATCTGCAATTGAGGCAGATTTTCAGGATCTGAGTTCTGCCATTACCTCTGAGTGTAGAACTCAGAGATTTTCCATAACTACATCAGAGACTTAATGCTGCCTATAACAATGGGAAGATTTAAGCACAAGTTTTTAACTTTTAATATCCTGCTATTTAATTAAATACACAGAAGAGAGGAATCACAAACCATGTTCCTGCCTTATTTCATATATTATATTCTCCAGGTTAGAAGCAGTTGTAGGGTTAGCATTTAACATTGATAGGGAAAAAGGCACACAAACAAAAAAGACACAGGCATTTACCTTTTTTCCCATTAATTGGTAGACAAATGTGTAAACAACTTTGGTAATCCCACAGGAAGTATGAGCTTATAGAATGACCTAACTATATCATAGACATTACAGGAGACCAGGATGTCCATTGTGTGTCCATTTTTTCCCCTTTTGTGTTTTATTATGAATTTAATTGCAAGTGAACATTACTATGGTAATGATAATCTTTCCCTTCAGCATAGGTGTCCCTGGCATATTTTTCCTATTTCTATTTACCTTGATAGCAACGATTTCTTTAACATCACTTCTTTTATTGCAGTTTTCTACTTCTCTCTTCATGTGTCGCAGTCATATTGATTTTACATCTTTTTAGATAATCAACAGCTTCTGCTTTAAGAACTCCTTTCAATGCTAGCTCACCTGGTAAAACCTCATAAAAAAACTCTAAAAAATGAATAAAAAAAGAGTGTAACAACCTGCACTTCAGATCATCACGTTTGTGATGAATGGAACTGAATGGAACAGAACAAGGCAAAAAAATAAGTCAATAAAATATGCTAGCAGCTGACAGGGAAATAAATAAAGCAAGTCTCCTCTTTCACTAACTTCGTTTTCCCTTCTTAACTCATTTACAGTGAATAAGGTAGAAGTCTATGAAAAACAGGATAGAAGAAGAGGAATCCAAAGTCCATTGGTGGCTACTGAATATCATGCTGATTGTGAAATGTCCACCTCTGACTCCCTGCTCCAATAACAGCCAAATGCTTGGAAGGTATGTTCCCAGAAGACAAACTTCATCCATATATTTACTTTTACTCTTCCCTTATCTTTTTCTGATCATTTATCAGATGGACAAGATGGGCTAGATATTCTAAAGCAGTCTGACTCTTCTATAGCATGCACTAAATGGTATGTTGACATTGTTTAGAGATAAATTTTCTACAGTCTTAAATAGAACAGATAAGCTATTATATATGAGCATTTCTGCTCTGAACATGTGGCATGTAGCATTATTTTATTAATATATTTTCTGCTGTGCCATATGGTAGACATGCATCCCTGATGCTAAAGGTAGGATTGTACAGAGCTCAGAGAGCTCAAATTAGAGATGGATATGTGTAATACTAACTATTCCACGTGTATCCCATTGAATTTTGGAATTACATTGTGCTGCTCTCTAAAAGCTTGCAGCTTCTGATAAGAAAAAAAGCTTTTCTAAACTACATTTACACTTGTGATGAGATTGTGATAGTGGAGTTTAGTGGAAAGATGCAGTCATTTAGCAGCAAGTTAATGAGAAACCAAATGTCCACAGATTATGTTAGACTGCCATAATCTACCACATCACAGTAAATCAATGAAGATCTAATTGGCAAACAGCAGTATGCAGGAAATCAGAAACACCAGAGAGGGAATCTTTGACATTTTTGTTTAATCATACGTTCACTGATCTTACTAATTTTCTAAAAGCTTGAGAGACTAAATAAAAGAGAATAGAAATTCACAGACTCAACCCAGATGTAGAAATATTCTCACAACTAAAGAAAGATTGCTACAAATTCTCAGAATAGCCTGAAACCAAACTGAATGCATACCAGCAGGATTTGTTTCAACAAGGCCAACATGAAAAAAAAAAGTGTTCAACGTGTTTTAAATGGTTGCACTGGGTTTGTGCTGCAAGGTTTTGATAGCAGGGGAGCTACAGCAGTGAGAAGCTGCCAGAAGCTTCCCTATATCCAACAGAGCAAATTCCAGGAGGCTCCAGGACTGACTCACCACTGATCGAGGCTGAGACAGTCAGCAAGGGTAGTAACACCTCTGTGATAACAATTTAAGGAAAAAAGAAATTATTATACAAAAGTAGTTTTGGCCAGAGAATAGAGGAGTGAGAACGTGAAAGAAACAACTCTGCAGATGCAAGGTCAGTGGAGAAGGGGGCAGGAGGTGCTCCAGGTACTAGAGTTGAGATTCCTCTGCAGCCCATGGTGCAGCCCATGGTGAGGCAACTGAGCCCCTGCAGCCCCTGGAGGTCCATGGGGACACAGAGATCCACCTGCAGCCCCTGGAGGAGACCCCATGAAGGAGACCCACACTGCAGCAGGGGATGCCTGAGAGGAGGCTGTGAATGAACCATGGAGGTCTGTGCTGGAGCAGGCTCCTGCAGACCCATGGAGAGAGAAGCCCACTCTGGAGCAGGATTTACCAGTATGACTTGTGACCCCATGGGGACCCATACTGGAGCAGTCTGTGAAGAACTGTAGCCCATGGGGAGGATTCACATTGGAGAATTTTGTGGAGGACAGTCTTCCCCCACAATGGAGGGGGAAAGAAGGACTTCTCTCCCTCAGGAGGAAGCAGCAGCAGAAAAAACACGATGAAGTCATTGTAATCTTCATTCCCCATCTCCCTGCATGGCTGTGGGGGAGGAGACCGATAATCAGGAATAAAGTTAAGCCCAGGAAGGAGGGAGGCATGAGGAGAAGGTGTTTTTAAAATTTGTTTCACTTCTCATTCTCCTACTCTGATTTTGATTGGTGATAAAGTCAACTAATTTCTTCAAGCTGGGTCTGTTTTGCCCATGATGGTAATCAGTGAGTGATCTCTCCTTGCCCTTATCTCAACTCATGAACCTTTGGTCATATTTTCTCTCCCTTGTCCAGTTGAGGAAGGGAGTGATAGAGAGGCTTTGGTAGGCACCTGGCATCCAGTCAGAGCCAATCCACCACAATGGTATTCAGCTAGGACCATTATATAAATAGTAGATTTTTTTTGTAGTGTTGATCCTGATCTATTATTTCCTCATTTTCCTATTTTTATCACTGGTACCAGCTGGTAGATATTTGAAATTAGACCTGAACAAATAATTGGATGTTTTGGTTCACTGACACAACTGAAAAACTGGGAGTGGGGGAAGGGACTGATCATTTTAGACTGATTAGGAGGGATTATTTGTTTGGTTTTGGTTCTTAGCCACAGAACAATGAAGGGAAAAAAGCCTGCTTCTGATAACATAAAATGATTATTTAATTTCTATTTATTTTAATTTTATAAAAATTTACTTATATTTCCTATAAAAACTTCAAATTATTTTTTTTCCATTTTGATGCTGGCTGGAACCGTTCACCAAATTAGGGATTATTTTAACAAATAATTTTTATCAACATATATCTATTTTTTTAATGGAATACAGTATATGATCACAAATGTTTTCCTAGCTCTACTTGAACTATCTCTGGATTATGGCTTCCAGAATTAATTAAGTAGGAATCATACAGGAATCATTTTGTGTTTTTCTTATTCTTAGACTCCCTTAGAGAGTCAGCTCCCTGGAATGCATTAGGGAAGCTATGGAAACTGCCATATTATCTACTTTCTATTCCTTGCCACAGTTCCAGAAGGCATGTAGCAGTAAAGAATCACTGAGACACATGGAAGATGTTATACCTACACTATGACCCTTTTGGCTGGCTGTATCTGGCACAAAGAGCAGTAGGGCAATGCTGAATCTTCATTTTTTGTAATCACATATAAACACTTCTCAGAAATATGATCAGTTGCACTAGGCAATGTTTAATGTACTTGCATATTTTAGCCTTTTGAGTAGGAAATTAGGTGTGTGGGGAAGTAGTGCAGATGCTTTTCTGATTTTCTAGCTTTGATGAGTTTTTTTTCTTTGACATCACTATTTTAGGGTCACCACACAAATTCCTCTATTTCCAGAAAAATGCACTCAGTTGCTTCCTTGCCTAAACTTCTTTCAGTAGCAGCTGCAGAATTTAATTTCGGGATATTTTTTTCAGAGAGTTCTGAGATTAAAAGGGATCAAATTTCCCCAACAAACAGTGCTTTCTATATATCTAGTCTTAAAAAACTTACAGATCTAACTAAAGAGGTACAATCCCTATGAAACAAATACAAGGGTCTCTTCCTTATTTTTTGTGTTGCTCCTCTGAGAACTTCCTGTGTGTGTTTGGTAGAGTGAAAATAAAGCGCTCATCTTGCAGAATACACTGAATATACTCTCTTGCTTTTTAACCTGTTCACCAGCAAAATTCCTGTAATATCTAATGTAACATGCACGTCACTTTATTACTTTCAAGATACCAGAATAATTTCTTCTATGACCTTAATTTCCCTCTTCCAAGGCTCTGAACGTATTTTTCTCTTATCTTTCATGATGAGAATGCAACTTCCTCCCCAGTGCCTTCTCTGTAACCTGGACAACCCTATTTTACTATGCCAAATTGTAAAATATGACTGAAAACAATTATGATGAAGCAAAATCAGATTCTGTGAATATATTCACTAGGCACTAAGTGCCTTCAACAATTTTTTGATACCAGTGTCCTATTATATTTCCACACAGCAGAAGTGGATGCATGGTCACTAAATAGGCAAGGCTATTTACTGTGCGAGGGGTCAGAAAAAAAGAAAGTTATATACAAAACTTGCCAGAATTAGAGAATTACATGGGTTAAAGCTAAAACTTTTCTTGGTTGGAAACTGCAATCAAGGTTTGCAGGTTTTCATCCCTGCTTTTGGTTTGATAAAATCAATTAGGTAGTTGAGATGCATAAAATACATGTTTTTATTTGTAATTTTGGAACAAATTGGAACAAATCTTTTTTCACTTCTTTTGTTATGCAATCCTGCCAGAAATTTCTGTGACGTAGCTTTTAAGTATTTGTGCACATACACACAGACCCTGTGCTTCCAAGGGAATTTGCAGTTCCTGCAAATTTAAACGCATCTAAATTCAGACATTTACAATACAAGAAGAAATAACTTGAAGGTCTTTTTAAATTTCATAGGTCAAGCCTTTAATGAGAATTGGAAGGTGGGAATTGGAATGCTTTCATAAAATTTTCAAGGGCCACAACATTTAAATTATTGTGTTATATAAACAGATGTACTAAATGTAAAGAGGTGTAAAGAATTTGCCTCCATTTACATTCAACAGAGAGCAATAATAAATTTAAACATAACAAATGTGTGTCCACCAGCTAAGCAAGTGTCCTTCAGCAGGGGTAAGGGGGACATAGAGACAGAAAAAACCTACTCTAGCATAATACCATCAATAATGTTTCTTTTACTTCTCTTTTAAGCTACAGCTTTAAAAAGCAATAATACATTCATGATTTCAGTGTGTCTCATTCCGTGTTTAGATTCTGATCTGCCACAATTGTTACATGAAATTACGTCGCAGTTACTTCAACCAGAAACACAAAAGGGTTATGACTTCCTTGTTTCAAAAGACAGAATTTATAGCTAAAGGGCCTATTCTTCTCTCAAAGAGCACATATAACACTAATTAAGGGCAATGGGAATGACATGTCTCTACTACGAGGAAAACGTAAAATTTCATTAAAATATTTGTTAGTAATAATGTCAATTATTAAAGTTTATAGTATCAATTTAAAAGAACTAGGTCATTTTGAGAACTTTTTATAATATTACTTTTTAATCTAAAAAAAATACATCTGAGAACCATTTAGATAGTAGTAGAGAAA
Organism: Sturnus vulgaris; assembly: GCF_052056855.1. Lineage (NCBI taxonomy): Eukaryota > Metazoa > Chordata > Aves > Passeriformes > Sturnidae > Sturnus > Sturnus vulgaris. Next base: position 17,975,760 of record NC_142248.1, on the reverse strand, counting down.
CTGGGATGGAAAAACTTACATTTAACCCACAAATAAAAGTTAGAAAAGAGTTTAACAGGTATTTCTCCTTCAAATATTATTTTTAAAAATATATTTTACCATTTATATAGTAAAAGATAGCTCATTATGCTGCTCATTGATAGAAATGTATTATTACAGCATATTAAGTCTCAGTATCTTGGATCTCAAAAACTATTATTTTTCGTTTTTGTATGATCCGGTATTCATTAATACAATTAATTAGTAATCATTGCTTGTATTAAATGTTTAAATGCTTCCTCAATGCCTCAGTTATGAAATATTTTGCATTCAGTTTTAAATTTTACTTTAGATGTCATTAGAAGAAATATGACTGCTTGAAGCAACAAAATTTCGGTTAGTTCAGTTTAAGCTTTTATTTTGTAATGCATAACTCGTTTAAAGGATGGATTTTAAATATTATGTAATTAGGCGTTTGGAAAGTTTTTGAAATACAGTCTTTCAGTAAGTAAAAACTTTTCTTATAACCCATTTAAATTATTTACTTCAATCATTTGGGAGACTAGCCATAATCATGATGACTATTTAATTAAGGCTTCTGCAGAACTTGACAACAATGCTAATAAAGCAATTGAGGAGATACAAGTAGTTGATCTTAATTGGAAGAGATGACACTATTTACAAGAATAAATGACGGTAGCTAATCTCACATTCGTAATTATCAGTGATGGGCCTGCTTCAAAGGATGTTATGGTTCTTGTTTTCTTTAGCTGAGTCTCCCAAATATATGTGTTTATTCAGAGTTTACATGTTTATCTGAATTGTAAATGTAGCAATTTTTCATACAGGAAGCAGCCGAGTTGCCTCCCGGACCTCAACATTTCAGTGACACAATAAGAAAAAGCTTTAGTATTTGCCACCCAAACAATCTCTCTTCTCCTTTTCATCTTTTGGAGTTATAAGCTCTAACCTTGCAGTTTCCCAACAAAGAATGTATTTGATTATCTGGAGCAAAGGATGCCTGGCTGCTTTATAGGAAAACATTGGGCAACCATATCCTCTGACATCATCTATCTGCACCTTGCTAGGTGGAGCTCCATGCATCCTCTGGAATATTCTCTCTCTCTCTCTCTCTCTCTCCATTTTACAAATCTGGATGACAAGCCTAATACACAAATAATAGTGCCTTATAGCTCCTGGTATCCAGTTATTCCCTCTACAGGAACTCCAAATGTGAACGTAGGTCCAGGAGATGGTGTCACTGGGTCAGTAGTTTCAAAAATAGTTATTTTATTTAAACTATCAGATTCAGGAGAAAAGAATCTTATATGGCTGGTTTTTTCTTCATAAAGTATGAACTGTGTGTTTAACAAGGTCCTGTATATGTGTATATATATATATGTATATATATGTATATATATATATATAAATATATAATTATGCAATCTATCCTCATATCTAGACACCGGCTGAAAAAATCCAGTGAAAAGCACATATCTCAGTATAATTATGTTTCTCTTTCTCTCTCAACAAGGAGTTTATGAGATCCTGTGGGTGTTAACTACTTACTACTGGGCATTTTGGGGTGGTAATTAAGATATTTGAATTGTCATAATTTCCTGTCACCTTCTGTCACAGATTTTCTTTTAGTTTGTTTGTGGCAGCAGGGCAAAAATGTATTCTAGAACTGAAAACTTCAACTATTGCTATATGTGGACTACCTCAGGAAAAGTGAATGAAGCAATTTAAATTTTCATAATTTGGAATGCATACTGTGCTCTCCACACAGTTCATCTGAGAGCTTACATTGATAAGCAGGCACTGTAAATGAAATTTGAAGAGAACTTTGGGGGCATATTTTCTGCATGGAAAGGCTATGACTCTCTGGATGACCACATTCTCTGCAATGGAGCATGGCAGCAGATCAAGAGCTAACACTCTTAGTTCTCTCTAGTCTCACTGATAATGGTAATAATTGTTTCTGGAAATGTCTGGTGATTTTGTTATTGAAACCTCTTGTATCAGGATAGTTTATCTTCATTCAGTCCCAGTTTTTGATCTCTTGCTTGATGGCATGCAAAGACCTGAAGGAATAGTAGTAACAGTGTTTGATGACTAGTAGCACTATCAGTGTGATAAATCTACTGTAAAGCAAGAATTTCCATTCCTGTAATCTTCCACACTGTACATTGCATATACAGCATTTTGATTTGCACTAGGGATGTTTCCTGTATCTCACAAAAAAACCCAGAGGATCTCAGATAATTCTGGGAGAAGACATTGTAGCTGAAATTGAGGTACAATTCCTACCCTGACTAAAATTGGTTTACAATTTCTTAAATAAAATCTTGAGAAATTTTTTTCATGTGCGGAAATACCAAAAGGAAACAAAAAAGCAGAAAAGGTCACACTGTGTTTCTAAATCGCTGTAAAAACATTTTCTTAGACTCAGATCCCCAGTGAATAGCAGGTGAAAGGCTTTGTGAACAATAGTCAAGCAAATAAGTTTTAATCCTAACAAATGTGCCTATCAAGCAGGATCATTTTCAAAATATTGATGGATCCATTGACATTGCTGTTTCCCCTTCTCATTAGACTACTTCTTGTTCTTAGGAGTCAATTGCTTTCCATACAAGGAATGTGTATGCCTCCTGCCTGCACATTTTTCTGTGGCTTGCATTAGCGTTTTCTAAACAGCTTATCACATGCTATTTATCATAGGGATGACTTTGGTACCTTTGTGTGAGATCCTCAGACCCCCTCTTCTGATTATTAAATCACGGTGCCTATTCCATTACATCATATTCATAATGAATTACTTCATCCATCAATTATTGCAGAACTATTCTCATATCATGATAATGATATGGACTTTCTGCACCATTCAAAACAGGGTGTATAGCAAACAACCCTGCCTTCAACAAAATATGAAAATGAAATTGAAACAGAGAGCAGTCAGCAGTTGTGATATCTGTGAATGCACTGCCAATAGTAACATCATTGTGAGGAGTGACACACTTTCTTCCACCAAAAAAATGCAGTGTATACAGGAAATGACAAAACAAAAGGTATAGCATGCATTAGCATTATATTCTTCAGGTATTTCCCTATTCTGCATTGATAGTAGTTATTTCATCGCTTTAGATACAAAAACAAGTCATTTAATGGAAAATAAATAGGCAAAATTAGTTTTACAGAGCTCTGATTCTTCTGCTGTACAAGTGTTTTTGTTTAACAGTTCTAAGATAGAAACAGTACAGGGAGGTTTTCACAGAATCATAGAAATGCTGCATTGACACAGATCTTCAGCAATATCTAGGCCTCTGCTATAAGCAAGAATATGTATACAAATGTTGTACATATTTGTTGTACAAATATGTATACAATTGGAAAAAAATGGAAAAAACCCAATCTCTACTTGATCTAACCTAATCAAATTATCCTTTATGCCAAAACAGTTTTCCTTACATATTTACCCTAAAATTCTGCCATTACAAATTAATTTTCTGTCTTTGCAACTTATACTTGCAGGTCATGTATGCTAAATCCTTTAATTCTGCTTGCTGCTATCTTTCCACCCCATTTTAAACTTTATTCCATAGCCCTAACCCTGTGCTACTAAAAATTGAACACATAATTCCAGTTGCAAATTTTTGGTGCTTTGCAGAGAATAATAATTACTTCTGGTCTTAAATGCAACAATCTTATTAATACATGACAAGATGACATTAGGGGTTGTTTTTTTGGGTTTTGTTTTAGTTTGTTATTGTTTCGTGGCATTGATTGTTTTATTTCCCCTCCCCCAAATATCATTATTTGTTTTTTCATCTTGGATCTAGTTTCATTATTCCTTCTCTTTTTCTCAGAATTTTTATTTATGCAGTTAGGTGGAAGTAGGGGGACAATTTCCCCTTAATACTATGCTGTTTGTACTGAATTTTATGTTACTGCTTTCAGATCCTTCTTGAAATTTACCAAGGTCTCTTTGAATTCTAACCATATTCCCCAGAATTCTCAAATCCACCTTGACTCAGTGTCATTTTCAAATTCCACCATCACAGTTGCAATTCAATTATCCAAATAGTTAATCAAAATACAAACACCTGGATAATGAGATAGATAGTCTCCTTTTTCTATAGATTAAGTGGAATATTTTGGAGAATCACACCATGGTGTACACTGGAGTTCTATTTTGCTTTAGTATGCTTTGAAAACTGATTTACACTAACATATTCTGTGGTCAGTCTGTCTTGATGGATGCAGCATCCCACAATGAGCATTCCATGTCCAGGAGCCCTGTAACTGTGCTTCATGCCTAAGGGGTTAAGCTTAATGGCACAACGATGTTGAGTCCAGCACCACTGCATCCATTAAAAACAGTATCTTATTTTAGTAGCTGATAGCAACAGACATAATACTTGTCATTGATTTTATAGGTTGAGTTTGCATCATAATATATTGACATTGTGCTTTTATATAAGACTTGCTTCGGGGTGTAGCTGCATTCTACACTGAATAACAAGCTAATAAAAACTGTAGCAGAAACAGCTTTACGACCCTCCATTGACTTGTGTTTTACATTGTATTATCTTATTGCAGACATCTGAATTAAAGGTTAACAAACACTATTTAATGGGTTGTCGGAATGAATGTACAGTACATGAATACATGCCTAGCAATGTCTATCAGTTATCCTACTGTACATGCATTGTGAGTTGGATGAAGACAAGACAGTAAATGGGTGATGGCTCCTGACTGACTCTTTTTAGTAGTATGAAATAGCACATTTTGTTATACTTCCTCCAATTAAGTGCATATCTACCATTAAAGCAATCTGTCATCATTTTAACAATGTCATTAACTTCTACAGTGTCTCACAGATGCTTTGTTCTTCCTTCAAAATTAGCAGCACATACATTTATATAGAAACTTCGAAATGCAAAATAGGGAAAACAAGTTTAAGAAGTCATCATCTGTAAATTATATAAATAATAAAAAAGTGGTTACAGAGGAAGTGCGACTGCTTTAAAAAGAAAAAGTACATAGTACTTAATCTGCAGAAAATGTACAGTAATAAAAATGTACTAACCTATAAAAATATAAATTATTTTTCTCTCTCTGGTAATTATAAGGAAATATGGTTTACCATACTATAAAAATGTACTACCCTATAAAAATATACTAAATTATTTGTCTATCTATAGTAATTATCAGGAAATATGGTTTACAATAGAACAAAAAGTACTAAGCCTGTAAAAATACACTAAATTACACTTCTAGCTATAGCAATTATTAGAAAATATGGTTTACAACTCATAAAAGTGCATTTTAAATATAATAAGGTTGTCTTCAGAGCTACAGAATCAAAAATGAAATTGATTCTTTCCTATGTTATTCTCAGAAAAGCTAAACTTGCTTGAGATGGCTCAAGTAAACACAGGAAGACCTATTAAATGCCCTGCTCAGCAATGGGTGTTTAAAACTATGGAAAAAACATGAACACATTAAAAATATATATAAATTAATGGATTATTTATTTCCTGAAAGTTTCATGTTCAAATTAATAGTGATATGTCAGGCTGATGAAGTATCAGCTCTAGAGGCGAGCTTTGTTAGCACAGCACTATATTTTTCCAAATATAGTTAAGCTGTTATCCTTTCAAATTTGATTTCAAACAATATAAATCAAGCATCCTATTTAGTTAAAAACTAAACCATAGTAAATTTATCTATATTACAAATTTTAATTCCTTCCAAATGAAATGGGGCAATGATATCAAAGACTACTAAAAATATATTTCATTTTGTCAAGAATCTACATAACCTATAGGGCGTATCAAAGGAAAAAAAATTCAAAAACATTCAAATAATGTAAGAACCTAAATTCTAATTTCAGAGGTGACTTAGGACTGGATCTTTAAAAGTATGAAGCCTACAAGTGCACCATAGGTGTTTTAATGCTTTGAAAAAACTATCATATAAATAAATAAATTTACAACTTTCAGTGCAGTTTCTGCCACTCCATCCTGTCACTTTAAACAGTAGCATAGAAAATCTCAGGTCACTTTTAGTAACTTCCTAAATATTAGCCCTAGTTCCAAGGTAGTAGCTAATCTTCTCATTTAAGAACCACTTTGTGTTGTTATCAGCTTCTTTAAGTACTGTCATCAGAGGGAATATTATTCTTTTATTTCTCAATACAATTTAATGTTGGAATCATAGAAGTCAGGATATAGGTATTGTTGCATCACTTCAAATGATTTTTTGTAATATAGATATTTGTTATTCTCTATAATTTGGTCTTTCATAGACTAAAATATATTCTTCTCAAAAGCTCATAGGAGATCAATATAGTCTAGATACGTAAAAAGCTTATAATCTCTTATATGAGATTTCTCTTTGCATAAAATGATGTTCTGATATGATAAGAACATTGTGATTTCTTAATTACAAACTGCAAATTTCATAGAACATGGAAAGGAATTTCCATGGGGCATATGTTAGATAGAGATAGATTTCTCATTTATAATTCAGGGAAGGATAATTGTCTACATTTTATTTTAATATCTTAAAGTGTGGCATTGTTTGCTTATTCAAAAATGCAACTATAGCTGTTTCTTACCATTTCATTTCAAGCACTGAAAATAAGAAAACCATCAGCTCAAGGGAGGAATTAGATAAGTTCTTAAATACTGGGGATGTGAGAATCTTCTAGTTCCATCCTAACAGAAGTAATAGATCAGTCCTGGATATAAGGAGAGTTACCTAGGTCAATACTGAAAATCTTGTATCTGTACCATTGCTGGTGTGTGTGAGATCCTCCAGAGAGGAGAAAAAGAGTGAGAATCTTTTTCTTTCAGTGTTTCAATTTCTGCATAATAAAATGGATACCCAACTACGTATTCTTCTCCACAGAAGCTAAGGGAAACAGAATGGCCTTGTCATTATCTTGACATAGACCCAGAAAATTCAAGGGGATGTGCCAGTAATTCTACAAGAGCCTATTCCTTGGCTTTCATCCAGCTTGATCCTACAGAAGTTTTGACACCAGTCCAGCAAGACAGAAGGCCTGAGTCAGTTCTCCAGAGAGGCCTGTGCTTTGACATCACTGAGCTATTCAATATACTGATGAGCTGGTGACTTCAAGGGCACATGACCAAGTCTACCACTTTTAGACACACTAGGCTGGAGACCTCAGAGAAACTTATGCTTTCAAATCAGCATGGCAAGCTAATGTTTCTGACCCAGTCACGTCAGTGTTACTCACCACTTGGCAGCTGATGAGAAAGTTACAGATAATAAGCTAGAGACTTCATAGTGGTTTTTCCTCATTTCAGACTGTTCTGGGTTCTTCTGCCTCAATATCAGCTCAGGGAAGCTGCTAAAGGACTCTGCCTTGTTTTACCTTCGCACTTGAATGTTCTACCACTGTAGCCTCTCAAACATTAATTCCTTCCCATGTGATCAGCAAAGCAGGACTGCTGAAAAAAGAGCATGAGAATTTTTTCCTTCATGTAAGGCTGCTAAAATGGATCTGAAAATTGTAGTCTCAAGGAGAAAAGTGACTGTATTTTACATAGGCATTCAGTATCTAGCATCCCTCAGAAATTATCCCAGGTTCCTATATGTGCTGAGCTATTGACCATATTAACTGAGACAGAGATCTTTTGAATGGCCTTTGCAGGAAGTCAGGTTCTCCATATGATGTGAGAACTCAATATGCACATGGCATAAAAGTGCTCAAAATTTCTATTCATGTTTGGCAAAAAATGCACATCCTTGTTTTCAAGTAATTTTTTTAATTCTTATTTGCCAATTTGACACAAATTAGTTTAGAAAAAAACGAAGAGGGTATATCTTACCTGGTGATGGAGACTGCATGATGGGAAAAGGACATGGGAGAAGAAGGAAACAGCTATGTGTGGGAGATGCTGAGAATGATTCAGTGCATGTAGACACTACAAGGTGGCAAGGAGATGGAGTAGCAGTAAAAAAAACATGTCACTCTGTTAGGTAGTCGGACTTGGGATTTCAGTGAGCCCTGAAAAAATCTCTCAGCATTGTGTCTGTCTTTCATCCTGCTGCCTATGCAAGAGGAAGACAGTATGGCTGCCATGTAACAAGGATTCCCTCTTTCCCTATTTCCTAAAAACCTGAATCATTCTCAGAGCTGTTGCTTTCCTTTATTGCCTGTCAGACCAAGTTACTTCCTTTTGACTGCATGCATTACTTTCAGGCACCCACACATCTCATGGGTGGTATGTCCCAGCTTTGCATTTGTATTTTCCTGTCATTTTCACATTACAGGAAGTAAGTACAATATGAACTCTGGTGTTCTGAGGGACTGTAGAACAACTTGCCCTCTCTCCCCCCTCACCAACTTGGTAATTTAGAATAATGCAATATCCTGTTTGGTTCTTCAGCAAACAGTTTTCGTCACTTGAAATAACAGGTCTTCTACAATGATTAATTTTGGGAAGAGTACTAATCACGTGTAAGCATTTTGTATAATTTCCTTGATGTACACTTCTAACTTCTAGACATTTCATTCTAATATAATGTCGCCTATCAAGATGTACCAGAAATGGAATTTAAAAGAATAGTAGCTCCATATACTTGCTTGACTCCTCTTCCTGCAGTATTTGACTGTGAAGGATCCATGGCATTGTCCGAGTAGCATTATTGTGGTAGCTTTTGAAAAGTTAGACTAGGGACCAAAGATCTATCTGCTAATACTAGAATCACTTTTTATCTTTTCTTATTGGCAGTAACTCACTTCTGAAATGGAAAAAAGCTATCTTTTTTCCAGATGTGTGAAGAAAATTCCATTATTACAGGAAAATACATGGAGTGCAATATGTTTTTTTTCTAATTGTTTATTAGACTATTCACTATATGCATATGGCACCATGAAAGAGTAGGTTTCTATTCATCTTCCTAGCCATATGACTGAATTCACCTATAATGCATTAACCTGTTGAGGATATGGTGTGACAGTTAATACTAAATGATATATGATGAACTACAAATAATCAGACACCAGGTCCTATTGATTGACATGTCAAGAGTATGGCATCTTAAAAAATTATAGACAATGCAAATTGATATCTTCTTGCAATTTCACTTAAGTATCTTTCTGTTGGTATGATTAAACTGAAATATTAAAAAAAGTTATAGATTTAAAATAAATGCCCTGTAAGGATTGTAAAATACTTTCAAAGGTACATTTTGTAAGGTTTTTCTAAAATTTTAGTGAGTACAGTGAATCAGATGTATGTTTGATTTTATGGATTTTTATTGGTCTCTGTTGCTAAATATTTTAAATATTGGGTTATAGATGTTAAAGGCCTCCCTTAGAGAAAGGTTTTTCTGGTATATGAGTTAAGCTTCTGCTCGTATAAAAACTTTCACAGATTATGGATTACATGTAGAGGGCAAAAAGGGACAAATGAAGTATAAAGACCTATTATTTTTATTTTTGTTGAAGGCATTAAAGGAGATACCTACAAACTATCTTCTCAGGAGCTTCTGGAGGGGGGGAAATGCCAAAGCCAAGACCCTATAAACAGGGTGTGTAAAAAGTTGGGAAGGTGTGAAGATTTGCTTGAAGATTCTGCACAGTTCTACTTCCCCAGGCAGCTGGTGACAAGCTCTAATAGCTAAACCATTCAACTCCTGAAGTCAACAAAAAAAAACCCCAGAGAACACATCAGTATTTTAACACAACTTTATTTTTGTTTCCCTAGGGTATAAATTTAGTGCTGCACCTCTTCCCACACAGCAACTTATTCAAGCTTCTAATTGTTATCCAATTTCAAGTCTAAAACCCACAGTATTGCTGTTAGAAGGAATAAGAGAACAATCATTAAAAAAAAAAATTGAAACAAGGAATATAATGTGAAAAGTACATACTTAATGAAAAAGCCTCTAAAGCAGAAGTTTACCCGATGTCTTGTATGTGCAACTGCAAATACTTGTCCTGGTTGCTTTAGATAAGAAAAATTAGATAAGCTAGGTACTGTCTGCTTAGCTTATGTTCTTTACTTATGAAATGATGTGAAACAAGTTGTTAGGAACAAGACTTCTTCTACCATATGGAGGACTGAAAAAAAAACTTCTCCCACATTTACTTTTTACACTCTGGGCAATGACACTTGTTCATTAGCTGAGATCAACAAGCTACAGTGGCAAAGGCAGATACAAAAACTGTTGAAGTTGAGAAAAATATTCACTTCAAAATTTGGTGTACTTGAATTCTGTTGCCCTAAAACATCAGCTGTGGTCAAGGGTATTGGATGCAATCCAAGTGAAAAAAATTAAAAGAAAGCAGTGAGAGAATAAAGCAGTTCAGAAATAGCTCTAGTGTGATGAAGGAATTGTTCCACCTACCACAGGAAATTCACATATAAGACCAGGTAAGTTTCTTAGCTAACAAACATTATGTCACTGAGAGGACCAAACAGAAGAAACACTTCAATGAAGTGAGATCTCCCATTATGGATCATATTGTATCTCAAGAACAATAATTGTGACTATTCAACTAGGAAAAGGAGAAAAAAAATCACTTCTTCAAAGCTTTAAAAACCACACAATTTAGCCAATACATAGAAAAAAGGACTTGTTTGTTATTCAATTTTTTTGATTCCATTATATACAAACCACGTTGCAATTTCTGTCTATTAAATGTCTTTACCAACTATAAAGTTTAACTGGCCACAGTAGCACACTATGGTATTATCCAGAACAATGAAATCTTCCTTTTGCTTTTGTCTTCCTTTCACCAGATCATATATATACATTAATTTACTCTTTATACTGGGGGCTGGTGGAATGCCCTTCAAAGTTACTGGAGGTCTTTCAGCACATTTTGTTGGGTTTGTTTCATACTTTAGAGTTTCTAGCATATATAAGACAAATATGTTGTTTGCTCTACCTTGCAATCAGGCTTTAAATCTTCCTCATTAATCCAGATTTGTCTTAATATTAATCATAGTACTGAACTGTCTGTCTCCTCTGTCAACGGGAATGACTATGATAAGTAGCAATGTCTCCTCTGAGAAAGAGTTAATTTTAATTAATCAAGACATCCATCTGGCCTTTAATAGAAAAATGGGGATTGTCTCAAGGATCACTTGTTCTAAACTCCTTCCTCATAGTCATGAAATTATTCCAAACCTAGGGCAGTAAAGTTACTAAAAAACAAGAAACGAAGTGAGTAGAGGTGGAACAGAATAGATCAAAAATGAGGACTGAAGATGGGGTCAAATCTTCAGGGATTAATTTTGTTTTGGTATAGTGTGAAAAAGAAGAAAAGACGGTTCAAAATGCAATGGAGTTAATGAATAACCACTCCCTTGAACCCATGTGTAAAAGTATGAGTATGTAGCTGACAAAAGAGTTGAGGACTTCATTTATGTCAATACCGACTGTAATTTTGCAGTTTTTGTACAAGTGCTTTTAAGAACAAATCTGAATGCTTATCTGTAAGATCGCAAAAGTCCTTTTTATCAATTAAGAAAAGCATGTGAGTCTCCAAACATTGCAGTTAACACTGGCAGTGATAACTATCTTTTTCATTTAAATGCCTTTTCAGAAGACTGTATGGCTCTGTACAGCAATAATTTTGTGTTTGATTCTTGTGTAGCTGTGACCTTTTGGAACAACAGCATCTTTACCACACTGAATGCAAAATTTTTAAAGCCAAGGAACTAGCTGAAACAATGCTGAGGTAATTCTCCAAGACTACAGTGTTAAATCAGCTGCTTTCTCCATTTCCTATGAAGTGATGTCAACTACTCCTTGCTAAACATAATAAAAGGTATTCAGTTACTTAAGAGGTGCTATTGCATTACATGATAGAGAAACACGAAAAGGAAACCTTTATTGGTCCTTGTTTAAAAGCACCTTCTCAAGCATGTGGTCAGTGGAAACCTGCCCAGATGTTAGTTTACACAGAAATATTTTTTGAATGATCTTTCAGATTATTGGCACCTAGCCAGCACACCAGCCCCATGAGAAAAATACACAGGCGAAACTCAGCTAATTAAAGAAAGTGTATGTAAATGGTGTCAAAGAGGGAAAAAGCAATGTATCTAGCCTAGAGCAGTCTGACCCTATAAGGATTTCCAAGGACTGATGAAGAGGTCATTAAGCTGCTGTATAAATATACCCTTTCCTTCATTTTATCTACTATGCAAAAAAGAAAATTTGTTCACAAGATCTCTTAAGTCTTTTCTAGCTGACAAATAACTGATGAAACCAGCCCATAGATTTTTAAGAGAGTATCATAAATTAAAGTTTTATTTCTAAAAGGTACCAGTTGGCAAAGTATTCTCAGTTTAATTTTAAAATATAGTTTTTGGTCTACCTAGCTGCTACTAGTTGCCAGCTCTCTTTCAGCTGCATGACAACATTCCACCTCATCCCAGCAGGTATGATGGTCGGCTGTAAAAGCTGCCATGGAAATTGCTGGTACCTAGGGGGACAGGTAAATAAATGCTGCTTTTCTAGTATATAATGGTTTTCCCAAGTGGGGAAACAGTGTGTAACAGTATCCCAGCAAAGTGGGAGACAGTAAGCTATAATGCCGAAAGAATCAGAAGTGTGTACTCTCAAAAAAATCAAGGTTGATGTTCTGAATGCCTTCCCCAGTATTGCTGGAAGAATGGAGTCTAATATATCTTTTCCAATTAAGAATTCTTCTACAATACTAAGTAATTAAGTATCATATTCTCCATGTGTAATTAACAGCAACTTTCCAAAGACTGAAAAGTTAATAATGATGCGCATGCAGTATCTGAAAAATCTAGAATGCAGTTTGCAAGTATTACATTACCCCCACAGCAAACTCAATTACCTAAGCTAAAATCAGTAATATTGGTGTAGCCATGATATTACAAAGAAAGTAAAGATTTTAGGGAAAAGTAAAATATTTAATAAACATGATTGAGAAAAAGAAGCTCTATGGCAGAGAAGAATCAGAAGGAAGACATCTGCAGCTGAAGATTCATTTGCTTTCTACAGCTACATTCAGTGAGTCTGATAGAAGAAATTACCTCTTCTTACAAATTGTGCCTCAGTAGATTTGAAGCTCTTTGGCAGCTTTTGGCTGCCTATGAATCCACACTGTTATGTTGCTCAAAACACCCCAGCAATTCTGTGTTTTGGATTGTGACATCGAAGAGCTATCAGTAGAGCAAATATTTTATCTAGAGTGAATGGTTAGTTTAGGTGTATGAGTAGAAATTGAGGGGGAAGAAGCCACAAAGAAAATGTTCAGCTTTAAAGTAAATTGGGAAGTATTTCTAATGTTTTAATATCTTAAATATTGGTGTATCTTTACTTTCTTTAAAATATTTTCTGTTTAATAAAAATTTTATGCGTGTTTTAAAAAGCAAAGATTTGTGCTTGCCTTTGCTGCTGTGTTGCACCTGATCAATACTGAGAAGCTGTGATTATTACTGGGTTTTATGTGTTTATGGAAAAAGCCTAGAATATAGGAAAAAAAAATAAGCTATCCAACTATGCCAGTTTGAAAAAGAAGTGGAGTTTTTAAGTTCTTGAGGAATTTTCTGAGGAGAAACTGTTGCTGAAGAGAAAGGTTGATGAAGAAGGAGTTAGGATAGAGTGCTTCGAAAGTATGGATGGTGCTAAGGTAGCTATACACAAGGCTCCTTCTGTGAAAAATGTTTAATGATATTGTAACTCTGTTTGCACATAACTCTCTGTAGTTCTTCCTCTAAAAGAAATTGATGTTATGAATGTAAGATAAAACTTCAGAGCTTTACTAATCAAATCCTGCATTGCACCTTCACCTGCGACATATGGTATGATAAGGTGTAAATTTTTTTACGTGTTGTTGATTCTTCATATAGTCAAGAAGGAAATGAGAGAAAAACAAGTGTGACTGCCAGTGAAAGAAACTGCAAGACACAATTGCATCCAGGTCAGAAGTATGAAGAGACAAAATAGGGAAATATTTTATTGATAATTAGATATTTAGAGGATTAATTAAAACTACTTGTAATCTGGCAGGGGGGGACCTTCCTCAGGCTGGTGCTGATAGACCTCTTTAATAAACAGGTAAGATCTGATAGGTGTTCCACATAACCATGATGCATAAACCCTATTCACTTCTTGGAAAATATCAAATTACAGTAATCTCATATCTAAGAAATGAAGCAGCACAGGTGTGAATTGTTGGTGAAATCTGGAGGACGTGATTTTGGGCAGCTGATCATGTGTAAGGGATGGGCTCTGCCTGTCTCCAAGGGATACCCAGTGCATGAGCTCCCTCCTCTCAGGTCCCCTCCAGATCTCCAGGAGATACAGGAGGCACAGCCACCCTAACAGAGCACACGTCTGTTCTGAGTTTGACAGCAGCGTTTCTTTCTCTGCTGGTTCTCTCTTCCATCAGCGGCAGCACGTTGGGAGAGCAGGCGTGATGTTCCTCTGCACAGGATTCAGCAGAGCCAGCCAGGGAAGGCAGCACCAGAGCTGCCACCCCACCTGCCAGAGCAGACCCTGCCTGAATCCCTGCCACAACTGCGAAACCGAGGAGATTCGTGTAGAAATGCGCGGCATCCTTCGGGAGCGTATTTGTGTCACTTGGGAGTGCGGATTTAAACTGGATTCCACTATCCAGAAACTAGTGTGATTTCATAAAATTATAAAATTCTGAAAATTTAAAATAATAATGCTTCTCTAGAAAATAAAAATGAGGAAAAAAAACCCCAAAAATGTTTCTTAAAAGAAAAAAAAACAAAACAAAACAAAAAACAAAACCCAAACTTGAGTATACTTGAGTATACTTTAAAGGATTAAGCAATCTTCATGACAGGAAAGCAAAAACATTTTATTTTGAACTGAGTTTTCTCTTATAGTACTACTTACAAAAGGCTAGTGATATGACTTTAATAGTTTGTAAGGCAATGCACAGTCTTTATAAAATAACAGTTTTCTGCTTCTTGTCTCATATATTGAGACTAACAGAAGTCAATAGCCTGAATGGTATTGTAATATTCAGTTTAGTTATTTTCTAATCTCTGCAGATAGAGTTAGGCTTTATGATAGGTGTGGCAAGAGCCACCTCCCAAAGAGAACAACTTGGGAAAGCCTCAATTCACTGAACACTAAAGGAATTAATTTTTAATTAGATTTATTGCATAAATAAGTTTCTTGAAAAGTATGTGAAACTTAAGTTTTGTTTGGAGATTCTGGACTATATATTTGACTACAAAATTTATTTGATTTGCTGAATTTCCGGGCAAACAGAGAGGATGAATCTTCTCTGTTTGAAAGTTTTATATCTCTCTGTTCAAGCCTTGGATTTAGAGTTCCTGTGAAAATTTGACATCAGTTGCAATGATTTATGAATCAAGTGACCTTGCTGTTGGGATAGTTTCTTTCAGTGCTGTTGGGCTTTTGGCATGCTGGAATTAGACACATGATATTTAACTTAATAGAAGCTTGCTGGAGAAACTATAAGGCAGCACAATCCTAAATATAGCTGGAATTAGTGAAATCTGTGCCCTAGCTTTTAGCTACCGAGGTGCTATTTTGAGGATCACATCGGCGTTACACAATTTCTTTCATCAGTGCTAGGTATCACAAGACCAAAATGAGCATGTAAATGTTGAGAAGTCGTGCTTTTGGGACTGAGAAGTGTTGTCATGCAAAGAGAGAAGCACCAATAGGTGCTGGTGCAGCACAAAAGCAACAAATCTTTCCAAGCCACTTTTCTTAACTTCTGGGGTCCCTTATCCTGGTCATTGTTTACAATATTAATATCATGTGGTATATGGTGTAGGAATCCATCTTCTTAATTGGATTAGTTTTTAGACATGAGGTACCAAAGAAGATTCAGAAATTCACAACTTGGAATGCACATCCAGCATCTTAACTGAGGGTGATCTGGCTTATCCATGGCACGGATCAGACCGTCACTTACAGTGGGATATGGCACAGACTCCTCAGTGGTGGCAAAGGAGCTTTGTCAGCCCCTGCCTGCTTCCTTCAGCAACATAGAAAACTCCCAGAGTGTGGCAGGTAGGGCTGCTGTAGCTGTGCTTTGCAATTTCTTCTCCTGCCCTTTGTTCCTGGGTGCTGTGGACACTGGGGATAGCTACACAGATTTGGAGAGAGTTGAGGAGAGAATGTGGGCTTACTTTGTTCCATATTATTTTCCCTTTTCTAGCAAATTTGCCTCAGGGGGAACATATGCACCTATTTTTTAGAGGGCTCTGCTTTAATACTTTAAGGGCTGAAATAATTGTTAAGGGGGTTGTTCTGTTAGCTATTCTAGTAGCAATACTGTACCATGCTCAATAGACCAGCTCAGTGGTGTTTCCAGTTCTCTGCATTGCACAATTTCATTTACTCTGAGTAAGTAACAATTTAAAAGGTATTGACTGAGTTCACCGCCTAAGATGACATGATATGGAAAGTTGCCACCACTAGCTGATGTAGATTTTATAGCAAACTCCTGTTTCTCAAATGCTGAGTTGTTGTTTAAACTCTGGTGACAGTGACTGAAACTGGTAGATTGCCTTCTGGTAATATTTCTATTGGACAACATGACAAGTTGAATTATGCTGTATAACAAATTCTACATACTACCACAGCTTTTAGAAAATTGTTTTTGTCAGCTAAGAAATTATTGATTGAGTAAAAAAATATTTAAAGTCAGGCAGTAAGAAAACTGGTGAAAAGGTTAGGTATAGTGTACTTTCCCAGAAATTGCCCCATAAATTCTTCAGTCATCAACTAAGACTCTGATACCACCTAAACTTCCAGGTAGTCCTCTCTAGCTACAGAACATATGCTTTAGGAGGTTCAATCTTGGTTGTACAGTAGAGAAAACAATAAATAAAACTTCTTATGGAATTAAAATTACATTAGTGAAGCTTGTTTATGTCCTTCTAAGTTAAAAGAAAATTAAAATTTAATTTGCAGGTAAAATGCAAGAGAAATTTTATGTGTCAGGACAGCAAACTTAAAGGGAAATAGTGTACCTAGAAAAAGCAGTGAGTACTGGGCTTTCAGAGACATAATTATTACTTCATAAACATCTAGAATAATAGTGCTAACAAAAGCCTTGTACAGAACAAGAAAACATATTTCTAAGCACAGTGAATGGGACCTGATTTAACTTTGTAGGTATGAAAAGTGTTGAGCTCTGAAGCAGTGTTTCTAGGGTAAATTGTACAGCTTAATGGGAACCTGTGTGAGTTTGGAGGCACATAAAAGTAGCACAGAGGATACAGGGAGAGGAGTTGATTGCCAAGACATGGCCCAGTGAGAGGCATAGAGAGTGTTTATTCAGACTCTGCACTGAATGCAACATTGTCTTTCTGCGTAGTACAGACTGTAGGGATGGGAGCTTTAAAGAAACTGGCAGGACAGTTTCAATTAGGATGTCTCAGTAGTGCGTTTTGTGGGCTGTACCACATACATCTGTGTTACATATTGACACTAATTCTTAATTGTCCTATGAATACAATTCCTTGAGACCTTGCAGCTTAGGGCCTTCAACTCTCCCCTAGCTCCTGAAAATATATCTTACTGTTTTAAGAAAACTGTAGATAATCCCATCTCTCAAAACCTGTCAATTTCCAGATCAATCCTTCATTGCTTAATTTTCTTGCTCTGTGTGGCCTGGCTGTGCATTTATGTAAAGATTCTGTTAGCTTCCATGGGAGCAGTGGTTATACAAGTGCTGCTGAGCTAATGCTCTGCCACATTTTAAAGCTTTCCTTTTGCCTGCCACTGCTCTAGGATTCTCAGAGGTTTCTGAAATGGCATGTATACAGAATGTGTGAGCTGTGTGAGCTATGTGAACAGTTCAAGCATAATGTCTCTTCTAGCTTCAGCTGCTTTCAATGTCTAGAAATTTATTTAGTTGCATATTCTAGCCCCAGATTTTTTTCTTTAACAATATGATAATATCAGGCTATTGGTGTAAATACACATGCAATTGTCAGTTAACCTCATGCTATTATTTTCAGAGTGCCTGTGGCACTGTATCAGTACTGTCAGAGGAACAATACCCCAGAACAAGGTATTTCCACATTCTTTTCCATGAGCCAAGACACAAAACATGCTCATTACCAATATGAAGCTTTTTACAGTTCAGTATTAATATGTCTGCAGCTATCCAAAAAAGCATCGAGTACATGTGCAATTCAATAAAATGTAAACATGTGTTCCTGAAGAGACCAGGTGCTGCCAAAAAAAGAAACATAAAAAGTCTGTGTGCAAAACTGTTCAGAAAGCCTGTGGCCTAATTTCAGTACAACTTTGCTTGATTTAGAAAAACTGCAGCTGCTAATGGCAGTTGAAGGTGTTGCCCAGAATTGCTTAAAGTCATTAGGTACTGCACTAGTGCACTGCACCTGAGGACGGATGAGATAGAAAAACAGGTTCCAATTCTACCTTTGCTGCAAACATGCAGAAAGCACTTGTTTAAAATTATTTATGACACTTAACTAATGTAACTAAATGCATCCCTACTGTACCTTATGAATGAAGATGGCCTTCTGTGTCAATTGCACCACCACCTGTAAATAGTGATGATTATAGACATTTACCTCACAGGGCTATTGTCAGGATATATTAGTTAATGTATGTGTGGTGCCTTAAAAATGTTAAATGCTACATGCTGGGAAAAAAAAACCAAAACAAAAAAACCCACAGAAATCTTTAGAATGGTTTTTAAAGACCATTTTAGAGATCTTTGTCTTTTTGTATATGTGCCTCTGTTGATAACTGAGACTTCTCATGTGCTTCTTGAGGGGAGTAATACATATAGGGGTTTAAATACAGTGGGACAATATCTCCTGTTATGAAACCTCAAAATTTCAGTCACAGGACATCTGGAGCCTTGCTGCTTAAAGTTCTCATAATAAATTTTGAAGTTTAAGTAGACAAGATTGGATACAGGTGGCTCTTACCTTATCATATCTATTACCATACCTAATACCTGTTTAAAACATCATTATGAATCAAGAGTAACTTTATTTCATTGCTGTATGTCCTTATGCCATGGATGGAGTTTTTATATCCTTCAATGTCATGTAAGGTGTAATCACCTCTCACAAAAGGTGGTCCTACTGTAGACATTGACAGACTGTCATAATTAGGAGACATATTTTCATGCTGAGTCATGGTAGTCAGGCTAATTTTTAGCAATTTCAAATTACAACAGGCCTTGTGACACTATATGAAGACAAACCATTATATTTGTGAGGTAGGTGAGATAAGAGAGGTCAGAATTTCTATGTAAAAAGAAAGTAGATCTTCTGAGGGTCATCTAATACTCTAATCACTGAACCCACTTCGATGAAATCAGTAAAGTTACACCTGCACAGTAAGTGTAGCCCTCTGTATTTACATTTGAGGGAGGTGAATGTGTAAAGTAATATTTTATAAAAGTCTGAATAGCCTATATTTTGTGGAAATCTCTCTAAATTTTTTTCATATGAAAGTATCCAGTAAGCGAGCTTACATCTGGATTGCGAGAGGAGCATTGTAACATATAAAAAGTAATTCTCCCTTTTCTGGGACAGGGTCCTTCTTGGCAAAGCTACAGTTCCACATTGGAATTCAGATACTATGGTGGTTAATTTTCTGTAGGAAGCTTTATCAGGATTGCTCATACAGTTTGTAGGAAGAGATAGTTGTCTACTTGTTCTACCAGACATGAAATGATGACTTCCTGAGTGAAGCTGTTCCCTTTCTTAGACATTACTCTGCCCTCCAAAAGCATTTCCAAGGTAGGGAAGTCTGATCAATTAAATGGCTTTCAGTTCATTGCAAGTTTTAGCTCAGTAGATTAAGAAAAACAGGGCACAAAACTATCAGCAAGAACCTTTTAATCTGTACAGCTTTAATTTTTCATGTTTATCTGTTGAGTCCTCACACAAATGCACACATAAAATAATTAACTGAATGAGAATCCACCCTGCTAATGAGCAAGATGCACTGAAGATGATAAAGTGGGTTACTTAACAGGTACCAGAATGTCTGGGCTAGGTCATCTGTTTCTCATTTAAAAAACAGAGGAGGGAAATATCCAATAGCCAGTCACACACATTATTCACACGTCTTGTTGCAATTAGTAATCTTGTTAGGAGGGGTTTGAGGATGCAGAAGAGCAATTTGAAAACATTTCACATGCCTGGGAATGCCAGACCATCACATAATTTTCTATTTGTTTTCTCTAAGTCTTTTCCATTGAACTGCTTGAAGTAAATAAATTAACGTTATTTGGAATAAGAACCATAAGAGGTTGATATAGGCAGTAGAGGCAGTATTTATCATCTTTTTGGACAGTGGAGTCATGTCAAAGGTATAGAGAACAATACAGCTATCTTTGTGATACCATTTTTCACTTACCTGTGTTTTTACTGCTAAAGATCTGGCTGTCAAAAGCAGACAACAAAAGTTTGACAGGTGCGATGCTGCCACTCCTGCACCTCAGAGTTGGACTTGGCTGCCTAACATGACAGCAAAGTATTGGTGATTTACCTCCAGCTGCTGCCTGCTGCCTGCCTGTGCAGGCACCACGGCCGTGTTTTAGAGGAAAGCATGTACCCTTTATGCTTACAAATAGGGGACTCTCATTTTAATGGTCAGGGTGCAATTTGTTCCCTGTTGTTTAGAAATAAAGCTTCTCATGCTCAGGATGAGAAAACTCTCATAGCTCTGAGAGTATACTTTACAACATAACTTTAACTGTGAGCACATTCAACTCTGAATAGAAATACCCACCTGTCAGTCAGTCAAGGTAGTTTAAAATACCTGTTCTGCAAAAGCCTATGTGTCATTATAGATTTAGCAGTACGAGCAATGTTCTCTTTGTCAAACAATGAAGCAATATGACTAATTAACACTCACTAGGGAATCTGAAATAATGATCTCTCTCTCTCTTCCTAGAGCCAATTACCCCAAATATTCAGATTAGCTACCCACTATTTCTCTGAAAGAAATGTCTTGCTTTCTTTTTCTTTTTAATTTAAGGCATTATGTACCATGTAGCATCATGTTATAGGATGTTATGTCACATCCTGACAGCTTACAACTAGGGATATGCTGAATTTATTGGATAGTTAATACCTTCATGAATTAACAAGATAACCAACTTTTCAGGAATAGGAAATCTGGGAAATATTTGCAGAAATTCCTTCTATATCTGTAGGGAGAATATGCCTAGTTGATTTAGTCAGCTGTTCTACTCCATCATGGCTTCCCATTAAGATAATGTTTAAATATATATGTTTATTTATACAGACATTTAATAACATAAATGTATGATCCGATTTTACAAATGCATACAATACCTATAAAAGTATATAATGGTCCAGCATTGTAGCATAAAACTATGATGTTTGAAAAATCCTCGGTCAATTAGATACTTCCAAAATTATAATTTTTGGTCAAAGTTACCAACTTCAAAAACAATTAGATCACTTACCAAAGTCAATTATCTTTTTCTTGGTAATATATGGTAATTGTACAGCATTGCATCAGCAACTTATTGTGTATGGAGGAGAGAGGTTTTTGCTTTGTATCCTCTCGCAGGTGAAATGAGAAACAAGAAAATTATTTAGACATAGCAGTTCTCAGATTGCAACTTTTAAACCTTGGGCACCTGGGTCTTATACAGAAAGCAGAATAGTGTTAGCTCCAAGGGCCACAAGACTTAATTATAATTAATACAGAGATATGTAGCACAATTAACAGAGAAACTTAGATTTCAAAAACTATAATTTGAAATAAAGGAATAGAGCCCTAAAACCAGAAAATATTTTAAATATCACAGCTTTCCAGAGCTTAATCAGGTCTGCAGAAAGATGCTTTTTGTGAACCAATGGCTGAACATGCAGTCGGTAGAAGGATTGCATGCTCTGTTTTACAGAAACAAAACTGTTCTGGTTTTTTTCCCCTCCAAGATGAGAGGTTTGTTGGGTGTGTTGCCTGTGAAGCTTGGTAGTACTAATTGCAGGTTACAAGTTGGGTTGAAAGCAAATAGTATGAAGGAATTCAAAATGTTTCTCAGCTGCCCAGAGATTGTTCTGACTATATGGGTGTTTCCAGATATCTATGCTGTCACTCCTACTGAAGGTTTTCTACAGGGCTGAAGAAAAATCATGAGTCATTGGACTGAGTGGAGTGATAAGTATGATGAAATTCTTTGGAACTTATGAGGAGAAAAAAGGTCCAAAACTTGTCCTTGTTCCACTAATCCTTGCATTATGTATTTTTTCTACTAATTGTTTTATGTCATTTGCACAGAGAGACTTTTGAGCCAATAATGGTGTGATTACAAATTACAGTCATGCTCATTTAATAAGTTGTTTGTTAAAAAAGAAATTTTTATATCCCTCTATTGTAAATTTTGTACATTTCCTTTAAGAAGTGGCAGAAAATCAGTAATGGTGTGGTGTTTCCATTTTTAAATAACATGGTTGAGAAGCAGATGTCCATCTTTGCAATTCATAAAGTGACTGTCATTCAGTTTACACTGAAGATTACTTTGAATTTACTGGTCAGATGTAGCTTTAAAATAATTTTATTCTATCTATTATACAACATGAGGGAAGATAAAACTTGATTCTCAAATCCAGCTTTTTTAAGATTGTATAAACTAGGTGACAAGCAAAGGTTTTTTTGCCATGTTGTAGAAACATAGAAGGCTGCTTCACAAACACACAAATTTATGTTGTAAAGGTTTTGAAATTTTTTAAAGAAAATTCTTAATTTCAGGAGAAAAATGGAAAATCTGTGTGATCTGATGCACTGTTTTCTTGGGCAAATATTTCCTTCTGATTAAAAATACTTAGAGTCAAAAACATTATTAGTTCTGCTACTGGTTTAAAAATACCATGCCACTGATGCTCTCTATTGTATTTAAACTTTACTATCGCTTAGTTAGACTTTAAAATCATTCCCTGGGCCAGAGGTTTGTGTAGGTAATATAAGTGGTGCTTGACACTGATACACATGTATATATTCAGAAAAATGCTGTCTGTTTTCTCACTTGTACATATTACAACATGCAGCAAGCATAATCAGGGCTTGTCAGCCTGACGTGATAGGGTGGATTAGCAGAAGTTATCCAGCTAAGGCTTGAGCATTTGTGCACTAACTACAAAAATAGTCTCTGTATCAAGCTTTGAAAAGAACATATGTGGACATTCTTTTATTTCTACTTGTAGCTGACAAAAATAAAACTGGCTGGGACTGACAGAGGTAGTGACATCAAGGTGACATGTGAGGCTGTCAAGTGGGAAGTCAGTTTAAGACTAAAAATACAGGGCAGCTTCCATTGACTTAACCAGAGTGCACACTATAACTTTAAGCAGGGAAAGTTTGCTCTGCTCCCAGTGTTTGCAAATTAAATTTGGGATAGGTAGTACTTTAACGATACTCTGGATGTTCAAATTTATAACAGTTTTAGAAGAAAAGAGCACAAAGTTGTGCCCTTTAAATCTGACTCAAATCTAAGTTGTTTTTGTCATATCCCACTTCTAATTTACCAAAGTTTAGCGTTCTAAAACTGATGGCTCTAAGGGAAGATCCCTGAAAAGTCAGCTCTGTCAAATTTAGACTTCTTCAAATTTGCCATCCTGCTATAGCTTTCTTTCTCAGAAAAACTTTTACCTATCAAAAGGCTGAGTCTAATAATGCCATTTGAAGTTGCTCCACAAACCTGTTATGTGGAACCTAAGCTGCTGGCACTGAGGGGCTGCCACTTGCACTGGCCTGTATTGCTGTTTTTCCACAACTTGGATATTTAGATGACTATATAAAGTAACTAGTAGCAGCTTGTCCTATTTAGGGATTTTTGGCTATCATAGTACCAGAAATTGCTAAACATTGTAATATATATTTTACAGATATTTAATGATTACAGATATTTAGTGATCATGTTCTTTGTCTGCCCTTACTTTCTCAAAAAACCCAAGGTTTCTTAACTGTTTCTTTGGATATTGTGTTTTACAGAAAGCTGTTTGCTGGCTGGCATTGTAAATGGAATACTGATTTGCTGCAGCTTCCATCCCTTACTAGTGCTCCTGCTGCTCTCCTCTTCTATCTTTAGAAACTTCCTTTTTAGACGATGAAAACAGGATAAAAAAACAGAAATGTACTTAGTTTATTCATTCTCTTTCTTCAAGCTGCATCATATGTCCCATATTACGATGACTAATATGATAAATTATATGGCATTGAGACTGAAACAAAGGTACTTACAGGAATTGGAAATGCACTTCTACAAATAATGTTTCATTACCTTTTAAACAAAAAGTTCTATAAAAATTCTTGAAGGCTCTTGATATTCAGCAGACTTCAGTTAATGAATCTTTGTTCAGGGTTGTGTGGGATTTGGCCACATGATTGCAAACAGAATTAAGAGGGCAGCCTGTGTGTATGGGAACCTGATGAACCACCTCACTGTTTCTGTGATTATTTTAAACCACAGAGAAATACTTGGAACTCTATGTCACTACACAACAGTAATTTTAAGTGACCAAGGTATGTTAATGGAGTTTTCTGCTCCACTTCTGCAAAGCTAAGAGGACAGCCATTAGTGAATAACCATAGAAATGTTCTCTAAAGTTGTTGTGGAGCTTATTTTACTTAGACTCAGAAATATATGGGCCAAAAAGTTTCTCAGAAACAGCATGTGAAACATGTATAAAAATAATAATTCTGAATTTTTTATATGCTGATCTCCTCCAGTTCTTTCTGAGCTCATTGCCATAGTCTTTTTAAAATTATAAGCTTTTAGAACCATGACTCATTCAGGTAGAAGTTAATTACTTGTGACTTTTGTGAGCAAGTATGAACAAAGGCGAGTAGAACAGGCACAGTCTTATGCAATTTAGAAAGAACATTTCTACACTTTAGTTTGAAAAGCTGTGTTACTAAAATTGTTACTGCCATTGGAGCTTTCCAGTATGATACCACCGAGACTGCAACATTTTCCCTTGATAGCAGCCTAATCACTGCCAAATAGGAAATTATTTTTGAAACAGGTGTTTGCTGTCCTTTTCGTCTTCTCATGTTGCTGTGCTTGCTTCTAGGGAATTACAGAGTATGGGTCAAGCCAACTATTGTTCTGCTATTCCAATTGAGAAATAGCTGCTTCTAGCAATGATAATTTTAGAAATTACCACTATGGTAAGAAAATGCATCAGTGTTCTGCAGCTCATTAATACTTTTCAAATGGCTGAACCTTGTTTAGAAGACATCATTTTTTGTTGGCTCTTTTTCAGAGCTGTATCAACTTTCCCAGCATCTCTTTCAGTATCACCTGTGTTCAGTGTTCAGCTTTCTAGAAAACCATATCCAATCCTGTACAATTGCAGTGGTCTGCCAGGAATGTGCTGGAGCCCAAGCTGATGCATGTCTTAAAACTCTGCTGTGAAGTGGAAATGATAGTTTTAATTCACTGCTGTCCTGCCATGAGTGGCCAACAGACTGCATACATGTGGACCTTAGGAGTTGGAAAGCACTTGAGTTAGGAGGGTCAGGTGCTCCCACTGCTGGCTCTAGTTAGCACAAAGCAGAGAGGAAACCCAAGAAAATTCACTGCTCATTAAAGCTATTGTTGAACTCTGAGTCTCTATCTCTGCTAATCCTGCTGCTGTGATTACAGTGTTTGCCCCTGCAAACATTTTTGGCTCAGCAAAGTTACCTCTGTAGTAGTCTAGGGCAAACTCACCCTGTTGGCTCACACTCCCCGAGGTCTCACTTCCTTTGGACTCATTATAACATTCACAGTCTTTTGTTTGATGGGGGTTTTTGTTCTTTTTTTTTTTTTCTGTGCAACAATATAAGATTTCTGACAGAGTTTGTGTGCATGCTGTTTCCCTGTGGAGTTTCTTTGCTCTTGAAGGTCATACATTCAAATAGTTTAACTGTATTTTGTTTTAGGGGATGAATACTTCTGTTTGGATTATGAATTAATGTATGTTTCAAGACTCAAGAAATGTAATGAGACGTTTCAGGCTACGCATTTCTCACAACCTAGAGAGGTAAGGAATTTCAGACTGTGTTCCTCTAATGGACAACATTAAAAATGTGAGGTCTAGAAGCTAAGGACAGGCACCCTTGATTAAATATGCATTGGTCATTGTAGGATACAAGAGATCAGTTATGGAAAAGATATGTGCTGGATTCATTCATATGGTTTTTGCTTATGTTCAGAATTATAAAGGTTAATTGTGTGTGGCTTTAATTTTCATTCTTTCAGTGCAATCACATGTTGATCAGTACCACTTCAATAAAAACATTTTATAGAAAGCTGTGCATGCAGTAGAGATGATAGATGGAGACACAAATAAAGTCCTGCATGATTTCAAGTTTTAAGTGATTTATCTTGCTAAAGGCTGCATACTTAGTGCAGCTAACCACTTCGGTTAGATTGATACAGTTGTTGTTTTAGAGCTTGTCCAAATAGCCTTTTATGTTGCAATCAAGTAATAGATGCAAGATTGACAAGTTACAAAGAAAAGGAGCTTTCAGTCAACAAACAGACTAAAATCCATTATTGTGGTGTGTACACTGTCTCCTGGACCTGTAAACACATCTTCATTGATCCCATAGAATGATAGAAATATCTCCTCTTGTATAGTTCAATCAAGACCCTTTTCACAGAGGCAAAGTGCAAACAATATTGAAAAAGCAGAAAAAGACTGACATTACAGTCAAACAGTAAATAATGGTTGTGCTCAGGAAGCCTATCTATAACATTTCAAACTGCTGTCAGCTCAGATGAAATGTATAACCTCTCTATTACAACCTTAAGAAAGATCAAAACACAGGTACTGTACATTCCCTCTACTGTCATACCCTTTTTACCAACTGACTAAATCAATAAGTAAAATAATATTTTTTCCAGTTTTGCATGTTTTTGGGGTATGTAAGATGTAAAAAATCATTGGGAAAAAGACTTGCTTGCTGAATTTTTCTTTAATTGTAGTGTCTGACAAAAAATATTGAAGCACTTTTAGCTCAGTTTCATGTGGTTTAGCAAAGGCATATGAGACAGATCACCTGATGAGACATTGTTCTTTTAATTGTTTTATTTAATATATATTATTATCTACATTAAGCCTATATTTAAAATTATATGTATAGATCAGAATCTAATTATATAATTTTAAAAAGGCATATTCCATTACTTTGGGGATTTTTTTTTAAGTCTAGAAACCTCACACAATCAGTTCACAGCAAGTGCACCACCCTGACAAATGACTAGTTTAGCCACCTCTCTCACTCCACATCCTCAAATCCCATTTAAATCCATTTAAATTCCACTTTAAGTGGAATTGAAATCTAGCATAAGCTTTGGTGTCTCTCAACAGTGGCAGTGAATTTCTTACATATTGTACCAGGTTGTGCTCATAACTGTAAGATTCTGCCCATGGATTAAACAAGGTCTAGAAAAATATTAATTTGCTATTTAAAGTTAATATTGCTCATCTTGAACTGTAATCTAGAGAGTATGAAGCTGGTCCTCACTTTCTTGACCACTGAAAAGGGGCCTTTATGCAAGGAATAATTATAGGCTAAGGTCACTGGAAATCTGTCCTACCAGAAACTTGTGCAAATGCATGGAATTATGATATCTTTTGGAAATACTCCTTTATGAATTGGAGGGCAATAGCCATTGCTGGCTGACATCTTAGGAGGCACTGCAGGGGACTGTGATTACTGTGCTTTATTAATCTACTTCTGTAGAGGGATTACAGGCACCTTTTCCTTGAAAGATCACAGTAAAATTTTTTTCAGTAATATTTGGTAAGGAAGTAATAATAGCATTTGCTTGGGCCAAGTAGTATAAATCCTGTTACAGAATCACAGAGTGTTTGAGTTTGGAAGGGACCTCTGGAGGTCATTTACTCCAACCCCCCAGCCCAAGCAGGGCCACCTAGAGCTGGCCCAGGACCATGTCCAGATGGCTTTTGAATATCTCCAAGATCAGAGATACATCCACAATCTCCTTGAGCAACCTGTACCAGTGATCAAGAATCCTCAGAGTAAAAAAGTTGTTTCCTGATGTTTAGGAAGAACATCTTGTATTTCAGTTTGTGCCCATTACTCTCGTCCTGTCACCAGTCATTATAATTTTTCATTATCTTTTATTGCATTGTTGCTTGCTTTCTACCTAGAAACAGTAAGTAGGGGATATCTTACAAGAAAAGTCCCTTTTTTATTAATTCCTTTTTGTTTCACAATCTAAGTGATGCAACTGTTGAAGGAAATTTGAAATTAATGTTGGGGTGAAATCCTGGCTACATTGACATTGAGGATAATGAGACTGTTGCCAAGGCTGCAGCAGGGCTGAAAATCTTTGAATCACCAGATCCTTCCTGCTTATCATTTGCTCAACAATATCTGACTTCCTCACAGGACAGGGGATATTGTGACCCTAGATTAAATTTTTAATATATCCAAATATTTAAAGTCCTTCCAATAGAGCAAAAGGCAATAATTACTTTGTGTTATTATTGTAAATTAAAGCTAAAATAGATAACAGTATTTTCATTATGACAATTAGTAAGAAAAAAATTATAGGAAAATGATAGTGTATGTTACATACTGCAGCTGTTTAAAGTGAAGGAGGGTGAGAGTGAGAAATTTCCCATTAAACAGCGGAAAGTTGGATGAATAAATGAGTGGATGATTCAATAACATCAAGAATCTTGAGCAAAAATATGGGTGGATTCCTTAGCAGGCGTTGTATGAATTGCTAGATGTGGTTGTGTGGCCTGTGCCAGGGAACAGTCTGCACTTAAACACTGTGTGTCTAATTAGGCTTGAACTTTGCACTAAAGTTTCCTGTTTCCTGTTTATTCATGGGTAGGTTGTAATAGCTCACTCTTCTCTTCGTTGGTAACTCTGATTGTTAAATTTATTCATTTTCTCCAGCACCTCTCTACTGAAGGCAGTTCAGATGAAGGGAAATTTCCATGAAGTATAATTTTTTCAGCTGCTTGCACAGTAAAGCTCTGGCTATTAAATTAAGGTAGTTAATAGATTCTGGCAACATTTACCAAAAAGTTAAATGGGAAAATTGAGGTTATTAATAGCTTAGAGCCTTAAAATAGACTTTGGGGACAAAAAGAAAACCAGAAAATATTTTCAAGGTTGGGAAACTCACAGTGTAGCAAACACTTGCCTGCTTATTATGTAATATCTCTGGTAGATGTAAGACCTAAATTGAAGACCTTCTTCTCAATTAGTCTACCTAGGTTGCCTATATTCCATTTGGTGCAGCAGTAAAATGAATCTTTAATTCTTTACAAAACTGAGCTAATTGGCCAAGTTTTTTCCTGCTCAAATATACATCAGGATAGTTAAAGAACTTACCTAGAAAATGGGACCCTAAGATTAATTGAAGGCTTGAACCAGTAACTCCCATACCTACATGGATGCAATGGACACTCTCTTACTGATATTTGGAACAATGATCTTTCCTTTTTTTTTTTGTTTTGTTTTGTTTTGTTTTGTTTTGTTTTTGTTTCGTTTTTGTGGCCTTGCTTTTATTTCCACAAAAACCCTTCAAAAGTGTTGCTTTCTTCTTCTAGTAGTGTGGAGGGAGAACTGTTCAAACCAGAAAAATAGTCTGTCCAAATCTCCAGCTATAGACCTAGCTAAGAGCCATGAGGTCTAGAACTGTTATATAATTTTGAGAGTTATGGTCTACTTGCTTATTTGTTGCCTTATCCTCTCATAAAAATAAACCAGAGAGACTTTTCAGCCGTGATTGAAGTCTAGATTAAAATGCATAGAACAGAAGTGATGGAAATCCTAACTGGATATTTAAGATGAAAATAGCTTTAGTTTGAAAGACTTGACCTCCAAAGTGTCAGATGTGAATTATGTGCCCCAAAATATTTCATGCCAAATTCTGAAATCCGAATTTTGAATCAATATCTGCTTGTTTTACAGTTCCATTATTCTTTGTTCATGATAAGTCTGCTATTGTAGGACATGCTAGGGTTAAATTTTAAAAAAAGTCCTGATTGAGGCTTAATATCTGCTCAGCAGCAATGTCCTTTATGCTTTAGTTAAGATAGTCTTATTAGAAACTTCTCATTTTTCAATTTTTTACTTGGCCATTAAAATTTACTGTGTGCTGGAATTAATTTAGTTTTGTAGCAGTGATTGTATAACACAGATTTACCATTTTGGATTCTAAAGTGGAAGAGACTGTTCTTAGTTATTTGCTTTTCTTTATTGCTAAATGCATATACTGTGTTAAAATATCTTAATCTGTTTTAATTTTATACTCCATGTCTAGGATCCTCCTACCTCATTCTTTTAGGCTGTTCCTCAAGAAGAACTCTACATGTGACCTTTCTAGAAAGGTAAGAGAGTACCAAAGAGAATCTGCCTATCATCAGGATATAGAAATATATATGATGTTTGATTCTATCTCCTCTAGACAGGGGCCCAGGCCTCCACTTTCAAAAGAGTAATCAGGAATTGGTTTTCCTTTAAAAACAACAAGAATGGAGGAGTTGGCACTTCTTAAAGCAGTAGTGCAGGGGAGACAACACATAATACGGGATGTAGTCAATGTCTTGGTTCAGTTTCTTAACCTGGCACTATTTAAAACCAAGAACCAACAGGTTACTCAGGGAGAGATCATTACTGAAAGTCAGGAGACAAGTTCAGTTGATATCAGTGGGATTTATACCTAGGATCTAAAGAAACTATTCCAAACCCTAGCTGCACTGAATGAAGAACAGCTTCTGAGCAGTCAGTATTTATCAGTCCTGCCTATACCCCCCCAAAGTAGATTCCTCAAATAAAATGCTTAATGGTCTGGCAGTAAAATATGAATAGGAAAAGTAAAGTTATCAAATAAGTTATTTGCCCACCTGTAATGAGGGTATCTGGGGTTACTAGGACAGTACCTTTAGACTACATTGAAAAAGCATAAAAATTAAATTGGTGAACTGTAAAAATTAGTTGATATTGCTTGAGAAACAGTTGATTTTCAAGCACTTATTGATTGCTTTCCCATGAAACATCAAGAAGATCAGTGCTAAGCACTGATTTGGACACAATTTGTTTTTTTTTCAACTGGTTGTCTTTCTACTCAGGAAAATTTATTTTTCTAAAATAATATTGAGTATTAACAATTTGAGGGTATGTGTTTCCATAGAATGCATGTATAATACACACCCCAGATAGCTGTTAAGCATTCAGTTGATGCACTGAGTGTAGGAAAACTTATCCCAGGATACCTCTAAAGTAAATGGAGGCAGCAGGCACCCCAAAGTGTAATTCCATTAATCTGAGATCTGAACTGCCTTTTGGCAGTGCCTCTCAGTCTTCATTGTCAGTATAGAGAGCCTCAGGACAAATGTACATCTAAATCCATCCACCTAACTTAGGTGCTCCAGTTAAACACTGAATGTTAAGTGGCATAAACCTGAGCATAGTGAATTGTGTAAATTCTCTCTGATATTTAATTCAGACCTGTCATAGACCAAGGTCATTATAATAATAAAAGTGAATTACAGTCATTTTTCCATAGACACCCATATCAGATAGCCTCAAGCAGTACTACGTATAATAATTAAACAGATACTAACCAAAATAGCATATTCAGTTGGAAAAACAAGCAATGCAATGTATGAATATTGTTGCTGGCATCAAATTTTATGTGCATATTTATTTTTTAATTAAGAGAACAAGAAATGCATACAATTTTTAACATGAAGGGGGATATTTTGTATTATGTCAGGCCTTTCAACAAATTACATTTTAAAATCAAATGATTGAAATTACTTGTAGCTCCCTTTCCTATTTTCTATTGTGATTTGTTTTTAATCAGCTAGCAATAAACCTTCCTGTATCTCAGCTTTCATTCTGTTTTCTTTGGTAGCCTGTTCTTTATTGTTGTATGACATAAGCCTAGGTAATGGATTTAGGATTTTAGCACCAGACCAGTGTTGTAAAATACACAGTATAGCATGTTCAGGCTCTGAGAGAGAGACACCAACTTAAAATAATTGATAAACTATCTGTGCTAGGTGATCCTTGTTTGAGGTACACTCACTGATGTTTTCTCACAGAGAGGAATAGCTATGAAACAAAGTCCTTGAAAAATTGCTTGGATTTCATATGACACCCAAGAACAATATGACTTCCAATAGTCAGTTATGCAGTAAGAATTTTGTAGCTTACTTTCTGTAAAAAATATCAATCATTTGTGATTGAAAAATGAATCTGTAAAGTTAACCTACTCTGTCAAATTTGATTTATTCAGAGGTAAACAACATTCCAAGAGGATTTAGTGAGCCTGTGTTTGGCAAAGGGGTATGTTCAGGTTGTGGCACTACATAGATTGAATGTCCAAACATTTAAAAACTCTTTTATCACTGGCCTGAATACAAAAACGACAGCCTTCATTTGGTGACCTTAGAATGTCCCTGCTATTTGTTATGGGCTTTCTGTATTTAGTTTAACCTTCCATCATGCTGGGGTTAAATAAATGACAAGTTGTTATTTTTCTGATTTTTAGATTAATATTGAGCCATTAAACTATAAACATATTGAGCAAGATCTCAAGCCAGTGTAAATCAGTGTAGCTTCATTGTTTCCAGAGGAGCTTTGCTGAATTGTATCAGCTGAAGAGCTATGCTGTTATTTGGAACAGTGCTGTATCTGCTTTCATACACAGCTTTTGGCTGGAATGTTTAATCTGTAAATCACAATATTGTCACTCTATTTCTTATCCTAAGCTCTGCCTGCTCATTCAAACATGTCTTTATTCTTGCTTACAGCTGTTCTCCCCTTCTTTCCTTCACTTCTGAATATTTGGGACCCAGATAATAATCTGGGTAACATACTGATATTTTTGAACAGCAGAATTTTGGAGTGGTAACTCTTATTGCTGCTCTTATAAACGTGGACCACATTTAAAGAAAAAAAAATCAAGGCCTGAGGTCAATTTCCCCACTGTATTTACAATTGAAATTACCATAAGCATGCATGCAAATGGAGTGTCTGAATGCAAACCCAGTGAGATGGATGTCTGCCTAAAACAGACGGGTGGTAATTACATGCAGAAATGTCACAGAGCAATTGCACGCAGACCTGTAGCCTCCATTTCAGCTGCATTTAGCCTTTGAACTGCTTCCCTTCTTTTGCAGGCCTTATGATATAACTTCTTGCTTTGAGGAAAACAAGCAGACATGCAGATTCTGTATTCTTTCATTGTTTGTTTATATTTACAACAGGCAGGTGGTTGCTTTCAGGAGAAAAGTAGTGGAAGAATTTACATACAGTCGCACTTTTCCAAATCCCTAGCACAATGTGTTGTTGTGTTCAGTATCTTCAAGCTTTTAGGTACTGATTCCAGCTCACCTGGTGCTGCCTCAGATCACACAGAACCCCTTATATTCCAGTTGTAGAAAAGTGTATGCCTGGCCTGCTACTCTGAAATTCCAACACTCTGGTCTTTGACCTTATGGTTTAGGGAGTTTTGGAAGTCGGGTGTTTTTATCTGACAAGTGGCAGTGGTCTGTGGTTGTGCTATAAAAGCAGTTTAAAATAAATTACATCTAAAAATAAAATGGCCTTTGAAAGAACACATAAGGAAATATGTCAATTATTGTATAACTTTTTTATTTTTTTGCTTCATGTAATTAAGATCAAACTAGAAAGAGAACAAGTTAAGTTATTGTATTTCTATTGATTTTTATTTTTTTTTACAATTTTGTTGCAATACTTTTGATAAATTATACAGATTTATGCTAATTCTAATTTTATCAGATTTATAAGTCTGTCTTAATATATAAACCAAATTTTCATCACAGAAAAACAAGTTAGAAGTTTTTGGTTTATTTTATTCCTTCCCTCCTTTCTTAAGTCCAGTGCAAAACACAGCCCGAGCTCCTTTTTGGATACTGCATATGATGAATGTCTAATATAAATCTAAATCTAAAAGGAAATATTTATCACCTGCATAACCAGCATTTTTTTAATGCTAAAATCTTTTACACTTTAAATAGAACTCTAAAATTGAGCTGTTTTAAGGAAACTGATGGGCATGGCTTTAGCACAGGTATACGACAGAACAAATACTACATACTTTTGAGTATGTTTCTGTGAACTTCAAAGACTGCATGAAATAGATGGGTGCTTATGCTTGCATGCAGAATAATAAATATAAAAATCACACATTTATGAACCTTCTTACTTCTACAGCCTTTTTTCGAGACGATCTGGTTGTGCATCTGCTCAAGCGCTGTTCAATAAGGAATCTGAGACACTGTATGGTTTACGTCGTCATCCAATAATGTGACAGTTCTTGGTCTGTGGACCTGCTGGAAAGGCTCCTTTTAGAAGTTAATTCCAATTAGAAGCAGTTGCCAGACATTTCTGTGCCACCTGCCTGGTTATCCATGTGACACACAAACCTACCTTTCTGTTTTCCCAGTCAATGCACGTATTTTATTTATTTTTCATCTGGTCTAAATACTCCATTCCTGAGCTGCCTACTTTGCAACATGGTGGACAGCACTTAATAGTCATTACTATGCTCCTAAAACCCCCCTGGCCACTAAAATACCTCAGAGAAAGAAATATGTTTTTTGAGGAGTTTCCATATACCATAGTTGATCTTCTATTCATGTGGGTCCCTAAAATGCCTTTATTCATGCAGCACAGTTTCAGGTACTTTTAGCAGGAAGTGGCCAGCCATGGATGGGTCTCATGGGTCAGTGTGCTGCCTGGCTCTAGGAGCTGACCCCAGTTTCTTAAAATGCTTAGTTTGTACATTGGCACAGTGTCATGTTAAATTTTTTGTATTAACTGGGTAAGAAAATACATTTTGAAAAGTCAGTAAGACTTTTTTTTAAATTTTTTTTGTTCTGTGGACTGACAAAAAATATGCTTGCCATTTTCATGACATACCTCAGGTTTGCCTGTTCAGTGTTTATTCATTGTTAAGAAAATACTGCATCTCAATGTGCCATTTATGAAAACTGTAGGATTGGTTATAGACAGGTGTTGCAAGATAGATCCCCTAAAAGCACATAGTTTGTGACCTATGATACCATTGCTGTTCATATTCCTGGGCCTTTCAAATGGGAAAATAAGAACTAAAGAGAGACATCAAAACTCAGTTTCAATGTGACCTGGTTTATACTGCAGTATTTCTCAAACAATGAATGGGTACCATTCTAATGTGTTCTGCCACTAAGCTCCTTTGTTCATTCTCACATGCAAAATTGTGCACAGAAATTCAGTTATGGTGTCATTTCCTTTATCATCTTCAGTGTAGGTGGCTGAGTTGAGCTGAGAGCCTGTACCACTCCAGGTTCAACTCATGTGCCACCATCACATGTGGTGATGAGACTTGTTGAAGTTGTGATCCTGGCAGCACTAAGGAGCTGACCAGCCATTTGCCTTGGAAGCCTTTCCACAAAGTCAGGCAACTCATGATAAGATACTTATCTGTGATGACATCGAGTCCCATTCAGCCATTGTTTTCCAGAATGCAGTGATTTTCTTGTTATGAATATTAATTTCTTGTTCTTCAGTGTATAAGTTTGCATTTTGTTGTACTGACATTTTGCATGGGTGGACCCAGCATACTGTGTCATCTCGACTGCTCACTGTGGCTTTCCTGATCTCTGTGTTACCTGTCACTTTTGTCAACCTTGATAGTTTATTTACTGCCATATGGGGGATGCAAATTTTAAATAGGGTCAAGCCCAGTGTCAGTTTCACATACTAGACACACCCTCATTTTCTCGTAATTCTTTGCTGAAAACCACCTGTGGGATCTGTCTGCTGGTCAGTCATTAATCCACTTAACAACATAGCTTACCCTGCCTTAAACTTTACTGTTTACTGGACAAAGTTTATTTGGTTTTATATCTATATCTATATGCTCTATACCTATATCTATCTATCTACATCTATCAGCAATGTAATATCTGCTCTTCATGCTTGTAACAGTTGTGTAAATGTCTCAAGTCTTGTTTCCTTTTGAAAACATGTATTTGTCTCCATTTTTTTCTTTTTATCTATGTCCTCTGCTAATCACTTCAGAAAACAATTTCTGATTTCCACTGAATTTCATACACAATATCTATTGGATAGGATACCAAATAAAATTAAAAAAAAAACTTATTTGAGGTTCAAAGCAAAGAAGGATTCTCTGATAATTCACATCTTAAAAGACACCAACCAGAAAGCACATCTGGGAGAGATGCTCATTTACTGATCCCAGTTCAGCTGAGGTCTGCACTTTTGTTGATAGTAGAGTCAGCAACAGAGAATCCATGAAAAAGCGAGTTTCATTGCTCTAGATGATGAAGAGTTGAATGGGATTTTTGTCACTATTCAAAAATAATTTTAAAAAAGGCATACCATCAATTATTGTTTGGAATACCCCAGAAAGAAGTTAAAACAAGTGTTAATATAGGAATGAAGGGTTCTGCAGAAAAATTTTTTCAAGTCAGTCTGGGAAGTAGAGATGCCCACACATGGCCCACACTTGACAGACTTAACAGATTTTTTGGCAAAGATATGGGTGGATCCGTAGAGAAGAGGACAACCTTATCTACAGCAAACATAACCACATTCAACTGGTATGATCTCTAACTACTGTGGTTGATATTGCAAGTAGGATACTTCTTTCAGTGCAGTATGAGTGCTATAAAGGCAGAAATTAAGAAAAAACTGCAAATTTCACAGTAGACAGGAAATTATTTTGCCCATAAACCATATCAGGCCAACTAAAAGAACTGCTCCATATTTGAGGGAGAAAACTAATTAAGAGCTGATGAATAATTGTGGCTAAAGAAACTCAGCTGGCTAAAAGTAAAAGAAAACTGGTTCATTTTAGAGTGCTGTTGCTTAGTTGCTGACTGTATCTATAAAACTCTGTAGGAATCAGAAATGGAATTCAGGTTTCAGTATAAGTATAAACTCAGATCCAGAGTCCAGTTGTCTAAAATACATCTACTACACTGTTTATTATTTCTGAGTTTTTGTGAAAGTTTAGATATCTTAATTTACAGTTAGGTTTATCACATCATCTGAAAATGTTCAAGGCAAGGTTGGATGGGGCTCTGAGCCCCGTGTTTACTGAAAGGTGCCCCTACCCATGGCAGGGGGTTGGAACAAGATGATCTTTAAAGTCTCTTGCAACCCAAGTCATATTATGAGTTTATGATTCTATGGTTCTATATGTGCCTATACAATGGGTTTGCTGTTTTCGACCCAGTCCCTCATAGACAGTAATCTACATCACGAAGCCACCACATATACTTCACCTAAATTAACAGTCTTTCATCAAAAGAGATTGACTCAGTCTTGATCTGTAGCAGCAGAGGAGCTGAACTGCTTTCTCTTCACCCCATTGCTGCATTTTTAAAGTGTGATGTACCCTGAGTGATGTTGAGGTGTGTGACAGAGCAGAGTAAGTACTATTACTCTGAGTTTATCCATTTCCCCTTTCTCAGGTCTGAGACTGGATGTGCAGCCTTCCACCCTTACAGACTCTCTCAATGCATAGACATTGCATGTGTTGAGAAATAAGAAATATGTTTTTCTGATTTTTATGTGTAACCATGAATTTTCACTCTCTGCATTGTAAAGCAGGAGTAGAATGCTGACTGGTACCCAAAGACTGTGGGGTTTGTAATTAATAGAATCAGTCAATAAACAGAATCTTCATCTTTCACTATTCAGTCTTCATTCACCATATCACTGTATATGTAGGAATGCATAAAGTGCAATAACAGTGCCAAACATTGACAGACCAGTACATCATACGCTCTACTAGATGGTTACTACTAGAGATGTCAGGTCTCAATCTCCTTCCTTCACACTTTCTTCATCATCTCATACTGCAGACTCATGTAAACAGGACTCATGTCTCTGGTGCAGGATGTGATGCTGTTCAGGAGAGAGCAAATGGCCAGTGTTGTACCCTAGGCCTGTGCTTCTTAGTCATGCCCTGGCCTGACACAGCATTAAGAGACATTGTTCCATATATTTGGATGGAGTAGCTCTTCTACAATTGCATTAATGAATAGGGCACATCCTTTATGCCCGTCCTCATGTAACTGTTGTTCAGATCTAACCCTACTCATGTGCCACGGGGTTCTGACACCTTGGCATGTTAGAAAGTCAAGAAGTCTAATTCTGGTGGAAAACCACAGTTACACAACTTCCAAAACAGCATTGTAGAGTAACTTCCCTGGAGTGAGAGAAAGCCTCAGGTTTCAACAGGAGATGGAACAGAAATGGGAGCTCAAAGCGGCTGGTCTGCTGCTGAGGGACAGGATGCAGAGTTACAGCACAGATCACGGGCTCCTGAACATGTCTAATAAAGCTCTGGTTAACACAAGTCTGCTGGCTTGTCACGTTACCTAGGGCAGTAACAGAACACATGTGGAGCCCCCAAACCTGCAGGCAGAGCTGGAAATGTAACAGTGGATGACAGAGTGCCCGTCCCACCACGCTGCTCTGGGGAATCCCTGCCAAATGCTAACATGCCTATCAAGGAAGTCATGCTGTAATTTAAATATTCTTCTCTTCAGGTCTGCTTGGTAAGAGACATTGAGAAGTTAAGAGTGTTTTTAGCTTAAATGGTTTCCATAGAGAGTTTTGGTGTGGAATATAAAGGAAAATGCACATGGCAAATCTTAGCCATCATGGATAACCTACAGAGTATTAAAGGTAAATGCCATATTTCCTGGGTACTGATTTTCACTCTTTTTTGCTCTTTCTTTTCTGTGTTAATACAGTAGAATGGAACATAGGCTTTAAAAGAGTCTACTTTGGTTTAACTTTTATTTCAAAAGGAATTTCTTTGATTCTCTTTGGAAGCTATGTACATTATGACTTTCAAAGTACAGTTCTTGCAGCAGTGACATGCTCATTGGCTTCAATAGCACCACAGCTCCAGTTCTATTTATCTTTTTTTAGTGGTATTTGTCAGGTTGTAGGCTTTGTTGGTTTGGTTTTTTTTTTCAGAATATGCAAAATGGATCAAAAGTGTGATTTGATCAAAGTAAAAATATTGCACAGATCTTTGTGTGTGTAAAATAGATGTGGACTGACATCATCTGACTTTTTCCACACATAGAGCTCACCACCACTCTATAGAATATTTACAATACACTCCTTGATCAATATTGTAACAATTACAGAAAATGCATTGTAAATACAGTAGGGAAAGAGGCAACCAGAACATAAATTGAATAACTTTGTTTACTCGAATAGTCCCTGAGCAAATTGTAGTCCATGAGAAAAAAAAAAAAATCCATAATTTCAAACCATTTTGCACAATTGACAGCCCCAGGAGAGGAAAAGATTAAGGAACAGAAAAATTCCCTACCTTGGTAGTAGAGAAGACTCACTTGTTTTCCCTTTGCTTACCGTCATTAGCTTGGAGCTGCAGACTGTATTATTCAATTATTGTATATATCTGGTAAATTACTTTGAAATGTCATGATGTTTCAAAGCACGGTACAAACTGGATTTTGTGTTGCACAAGACAGTTGCTTATTATTGTGGTTACCAAGTTTCTGTGTGGCAGGACCCAATGTTCAGTACTTATAAAAAATTATAGTCAGACTGACACTCAGTCTCTTGGGTGTGTGGTACAAGGTAGGTGGTACTGGTGCATTCTGTATGCTCTTGCAAATGGCAATCAGGATCTGAGATATCCTGATTTTTCTACTAATAGGACTTTCTAGAATAAATATTCTATAACTTTCTTTATTCTAGTAGTGGTTTCTTCTAAAGCAGATCTATATTTTTAAACAACCCAGGCATTATCTTTTTTAATATAAAAAATAGGTTATTTTCTTTCAGATATTCTATATTCTTCAGCAATTTCTATTTCCAAATCTATAGAAACAAGTCTAACCATGCCCTAATAGAAAAAGATTTACTTGTATAATAGAAAAATTTTGAACCTACTAGATTGTGTTGCTGTTGGAATGTATATACAAGATCATAATATTTTTCTGGTGGGAATGGTCTGAATCATGACTACATCTGAAGATGCAATTAAAATCTAAAACAAATATGAAACTGTTAAATTTACATGTACTAGGGCCACTTATTTGCAAGTTTTGACAAATAATAAAAATACTAAACACTTCATTGCTTAAAAATTTACATGCTTGTAAGCAGTGCAAAATAAGCATGGAATAAATGTGTGCTCTGTCTTAATATACAGTAGAAGAGACCACAATACACATTCAGGGGCTACTTTGGTGAGCAAGGTGTAAAGGAGACACAAATGGGAGGGAATGCTATGAATGACTGCTTTTGTATGGGGAAAACACAGGAATGAACCTGCATACCTCTCTGTTGTTCACTGTTCATGACAATGCCTGTGAGAGGCTGCCGGGAACAGAGGCTAGACAGAGTTAAAGGAATAAAGTAGGTATTTATTAAAAGGCCTTCAAATGATGCACCTTGGGCAGTACAAGAGCCTGGCCATGACTACAACCAAGATGGACCCAAGATGGACCCAAGATGGATGCCTGGTCCTGAGTCTTCACACTTTTGTAAGCTTTGGTCCATTTACATATTGGGGTCAATTGTCTAATCACAGCTTCAAGTTATGAAGTCTCATCTTCTCAGATTGCTCTCCTCAATTTGCCATTGTTTACCTCTTTTGGGCTTGAAGCTGCAATGGTGTCCTTGGTTCTCAGGCTGGAAAAGGATTGTTTTGTCTAACCAAACTGTGAAGAGAACTTGCTAACACTTTACATGAAGTTCAGAGTCACACACTAAGGCAGTACAGAATCTGGAAAACATGAAAGCTAAAACTTAAGGCATCAATAACTTGCCAGTCTTATGTCCAAAATATTTGAGTCATCAAAAGGAGATGCAGAATAAAAAGTAACTTGAATGCCCAGTCACACTGAAGAATACACTGAAAGATTCAAAATTAACATATTGTAAATAATCTGCAACCAGATATTAATTTAAATTTTAAAATTGCTAAAGATGAAAAGGTGGGCAGCATAAACCAGCTGCTTCTTTAGGGCTATTATCAAGGTCTGTGATGCACTGATTATACACAGTAAATAGTTCAAGTCTCATTTTTACATCCCTTTAATGCTTTCTGACCCAGACAATTCCATAAGGTAGCCGTGTCATGGGGTATGTGACAATGATGCACAGTATTTCTGCAGCAATAGAAAACAAAGGCAGCATACTTACTAGCCACATAGGATTTTTCTCTTCTTTTGGAGAAGTTTGATGACTGCAATGCTGTGACCTCAACTTTGAAAACAAACATAAAAGGTCTCAATTTTTTTCATGGTGTTAGGCAATTCGTGGAGGTTCCCTTCATGCCTGAAGCATTGCATTTATCTGACAGAGAACACCTAAAATAGATGTCCAAAGTAAAGTCTAATGAATCTAGGACAAAATCCCCATATCATTTAAATATTTTGGAAGAAATTTTTGTGCCTGGCAGGCTTTTTTAAAATAAAGTTGCACAAGTCAGATGCACTGGCCTTGGAAGGGATACACCAGTTTATAGCAGCTGAGAATCTGGACCTTTGCATGACAAAAATGGAATTAGATTAAGTTCATTATTCTAAATGTCACTTTTATAATAAAAAGAAGAACTTGACAGTGACTGCATGACAAAACCTGCTGTGAAAGGGTAATGAGGGGTAAAAGACAAAGGAAGTCTAAATAAGTCGTTTTACCACAAAACCAGAGAATAATAAGCAGAAATTGTAATGGATGTAGAGGAGAAAGAAAAATCTATATTGGGCACTTTTTCTGCCTGCAAAAGACTTATTTAATTTAACAGGGATTAAACCCAATAGGTTTCTATGCAGTATGTGTAGGCTTCTTTAAAATTATTGTATAGGAAAAGTATCACTTTAACACAAAGCACCTGAATTGTGTTCAATCATTACACTCATAAGTGTGGTAGTTTTGCTTTGCCTGCATGTGGCTTCTCTGACTTTTAAAAGTATAATCTCAGAAGTGGTCAGAGAATTTATTTCAGTACAGATAGACTTCTTCAGCTAGTTTTAATCTCACTAGAGTGCTTGACATTAGCTAAGAAGCAATAACTTCACTTTTTTTTCACAGGGTAGCCACTTAAATGAATATGTTGTGTTTTTGGTAGGCCAGAACGTTCCCCATTACTCTAGGTGATTGTAATTTTTTTCCTTTTAATGAAGAATGTCCTATTGCCTAGCTGTTATCCTCCACCTCTGCCAGTTGTGTTATTGCTTATGGTTACGTTGTCTCACATCATCTATAGGAGCCTGTGAATAGCGACTGAATAAAATACTTGCAATGATATTCAACACTAGAATTTCTCTCATTATTCTATTCCTTAAAACTATTATTAATGAAACCTAAAATAAGATTCCACACTATTGTGACAAACAGAAAAAATTGCCATTTTAGATTCCTCAGTAAAGTGAAGGGTGTTTGTATATGGGTATTTATTAAAGTATGCCCCAAACAATAGCTTAACAATACTTGTACATTGTTAAGAGAAAGTGGGGAAACTTAGGTATGGGGAATATTATTTTCTGTAATTTGCATTTATTAGTTCCATATAGTTTCCATCATCCTGTGGGAAAGTCAGCTTAGATTAGTGAACTACTAAGCACCAATGTACAAAAGGGTGACATAGATTCCCCTTTGAAAAATAACGACTCTCATGATGACTTTTTTATTTTAAGCCAGATGCTTAAAATAATGGGCAATATATTGCTTGTCGTAATGCCTATGGCATGGTTTGCAAATAATATAGATCGAAAAGCCTACCATATAGTTCTGATGAGACCAACCTACAAATCAGTTTCCCAGAAATGAGAATTAATAGAACAAGCAATAACATCCTAATTTCTACATGACAGCTAGAGTAACACTTAAAAACATTCTGCATTACAGATAAATACACCATTCATTTTCACAAATGGAGTCTGTTTCAATTCTCAGCTGTTGGATGATGATTTGACTTGGAGCAAAGGCAGCATAATTGGGTAACAGCTGAAATGTGCTTCATTGTAAAGGGTTGAAAGATCCATTGCTGGATTTTCAGGAGTGTGAATTACAATTCCAATAATATCAGAAGCAACTAATTCTATTCTTTAGAAGTGAGGACATAAAAGAAGTTTTAGGTTTTCTTATTTCAAGCTTTAATTGAGGCCTAGGTTGTAACTCATTTTCATCCCTGAATGGGTGGTAAAAACATACACAGTAGGTAATTCAC
Source organism: Sturnus vulgaris (assembly GCF_052056855.1). Lineage (NCBI taxonomy): Eukaryota > Metazoa > Chordata > Aves > Passeriformes > Sturnidae > Sturnus > Sturnus vulgaris. The sequence continues at coordinate 17,932,520 of NC_142248.1, read as the reverse complement.
ACTACCTCAAAAACTGTTAGTGCCATAAGAAGACTAATCAGGGTAAGCTTCCAGTAGCAAATTATCAGCTACAAATTAAAACCTTGCCGCCTGTCTGCTAAAAGCAACCTTTCCCCCCCACCCTAACATATTTGTCTGATTAGTAACTGTTGGATTACTACAGGATATGAAGAATAGAGGGTGATCTGAGAAAACCTTCAAAACATGTTTCATGAGTGAACAGGGAACAGTTTTAAGCTCTTATTTTTGTTTTACTGCCTCATTTATGGCATTTTGAAAATCTACTGGTTTATTTCAATGACACACTTGAAAATAAGTCAAGGAAGCAAGATTGATATATTTTTTATTTAATTTGTAATGCATCATTCTAGGCTATAAACTAATGGAAAATGTGCATACATTTGGCAAAGCAGCCATACTGCTGTGGATATTTATTTAGAAAGTGACCTATCCCATCCTCCAAGTGAGTCCTTTGCCCTTTCCAGAGACACATTAAACCAAGAGTACTGTCTATCATTAGGAGCCCTGAATTCCCTGAAATTTTCGGGCAGTTATCATGCCTAGCAGAGAGTTTCATTCCCGTTGAGGTAAACAACTGGATTCATTTTGTGCCTGAATCTACATTTCTACATTTTCTGTTGTGCTTGTCATAGCAATCAGTTTTTAAATTAGATTTGAAATCAAAAGTAAATATAATTCTTCACTCCTACCAATAAGGGAATGGAATGCAGAAGAGCAAGAAGTGATCAAGTTATGGATAAGATCGCATGTCATATGAAATATAGTCATTTTGATCTTATACCCCTGAATATCTTTCCTGAAAGCATCTAAAAAAAAAAAAAAAAAAAAAAGGATGGGGAGACATGATTATTTAAATGTTCTTTTTGGGAATAGTTTCACTTTCCTAGCTTGAGAGTTATTTAAAATGCTAGAAATATTTGCACTCTACACCGAGAGAGCAGCTTTTCTGATATTGAGGGCAGGGGATTTTACAAATCACAGGAGACTTGCTCTCTGCCTTAATCTCTCCACACAGAGTCAATTTACAGTGTTTTGGGCTTTTCTTGGTGTTTTGTTGGGTTGTTGTTTTTTTTTTTTGTTTTTTTTTTTTGGTATGGGCATTTAACTTTAAAGCACAGTGATCCCTGAAAAAAGGATTTCTGCACTCTTTGCAAGCCCCTTATTTGTGGATTTCTATATACCTAGTGTGAACAAATAACTTACAGTCAGAAAATGTCGTGAATATCCTTCCCAAATGCCCATTTTATGCTCTGGATTCTGTTTCATAGACCTGAATTCCACAAAGTGCTTAAGCCTGCGTATAACTCCAAATGGTCTGTTTGCTCTTTAGCTTTAACATGGGGCTATGTTCCGTGCCTTTCTGTACGTAGTCATTATGATCCTTTTTGGACTGCAGTGGTATACACAGCACAGCTCGTAGCTTCTGTGTGTAAGGTGAATTCTTACCAGTGGCCAGTGGGACAGCAAGGTAAGCAGACAGAGCATCGTTTTTTAGGGAAGGTGTTTTTCATCTGAAGTTAGGTCACATGCTAAAATTGTAACCTTTGCCCTTTGTCCACAGCCTATTCAGAAAAGAAATAGTGATTATTTATATGTTTGTCATGCATGGACCTTTTATGTTATGTACTTTATATTTTCAATTGCTTCATGTTGGTCCTGATGGGGAAAAAAAAACCAAATCAAAAATCCAGGGTAAGACTTATTGTTCTGCTGGTTCCTCTTTGTCTGGGAGCAGGTAGCACTCTGCAATTCCATGACAGTGAAATATACGGTGCATTTAATCAAGTCAAAGAGTACCTGAGCCAAATTAAATGAATCTGTTATGCTCCTATACTTCCAGATGCTTCTCTTAATTATGCTTCCTAAGTGTTAGGACTTTTCATCAAACCAGTCATCATCTTGCTTCAGAGCCTGGGTGAGTCCTCGACAACCAAAGCAAAACACAATACTTTTATTTTTGAGGTTCCTGACTGTTCCTCATATGTGTTAAGATATACATGAATGCTCATTAAATCTACTAAGATAACTGTTTGATGTGTTACTCAATAGACGAAACATAAAACTGTTCTTTTAAAAATCAGCAAAATTGCTTGGAGGAACAACAAATTCATACATCAGCCCAGTCTTTATGTTCTAAAGTGCAATTTACAGGACTGAACTAAAGCAAATGTCATACCTTTAATTCCATAAAAAAGTTATGTACAAGTCTATTATTCAAAATAATCACATAACTGGGAAATTCACTGAACAGCTACCTTTCTGCTCAGCAGGGTGCCATTTTATAGACTTTAAAATTCACTAAGTTCAAGCAGCTTTCGTTCTCAATAATACATGTGCTAAATATGTCACATTAAAAGTGCTTTTGGCATGTAAATGATCCGTTTTCACATAGAAATGCTTTTAAAAGAATCTGAGCTCACTTTTTTGGAAATTATAAGTGCATTGAATTTCATTGTCCTACAGAACCATGTAGAGTTGATCGAAGTGAACTACAATGACAAACCAACCCTTGTCAGCCCTTATATTTATGTATCATTTGAGCTGTCAGAAGTATATTTAGTTGCATTTTCTTATATATATTTTCTACTCAGTTCAAAAAAATAAAAAAATTTTGGTGTAAGGAGGGGCCTGTGGGTTTGCTTTTCTAGGCCTAAGTGCTCACAAGCACTTCTGTGTATCAAAAGTTAACATTTCACTGGAAGACTTGCACCATGTTAAACTGATTACCTAAGCGAGTTAATTTTTTTCTTAGAACTCAGCAGTACTTCTACTACTGCTTTAATGCTGAAAGATAAGGCAAATGTTTTACAGGTGATTTAGGATGCTTATCCTCCAAAGAGTGAATTTGGAATTCTTATGCATAATATGAATAAAACTGAAAGCATAATCTCTGTCTCTCACTGCTTCATTATACTGCTGCATACTGAACAAATACTCCATACTCTGTATACTGCAGAGTGAGTTTCTTTCATGATGAGTTGAATGTAGCAATTCCCATTCTCTGTATCTCCACGTAAGGGACTGCGATAATGTCAGGCACATCCACCTCTTAAAAATCTTTTGTTCTTTCTTATTAGAATAAGTAAAGCAACTTGAATGCTGTTTGGAAGTCATTACGGTATTATTCTGGTTGCCTATAATACAGTACATGGCTCCAGGGTTCTCACAGATAGGTGTTTAAGGAAACAAACTGTCAGAACGTACACTTCTTATTTTAAATACAGAAGCCAGAATTTGTGAGATGACTAAAAAAAAAAAAAAAAAAAAAGAAAAAAGAAAAAAAAATTAAACTAGAAAGACTTGGTTTCAGAGAATGAGAAGAAAAATAGGGAGGAAACATATGTATCCATAGCTGCAAATCTACAGTTAAAAGCTGTATCTCTGGGCTGGATGTAGTATTCCATTTAACTTGCTTTTAACAATTGTATATCAACATATATAGGTGAAATTTCTCCATTACTGTCGTGTGTAATTCACAGTGCAAATAGAGTAAAAGTGGGGGACAGCGATGAGTCATAAAGGCAAAGGCTTTGTATCTGTGTTTGGTACATTTTTAATTAACATTTAAAATTCTTTTGTGTGTTGATAATATAATATAAATTCTTTTATCGTTTTGATTTTTGAGTGACACAGGAACTGAAATATTTTTCCGTTTTCTGAGCCAATACAAGATGAAGAGGCATTTAGACTTACATTTCTCCTTTCTTGGACACGCTCCTTGTATATTATATTTTTTCTAAAATTCATCTGAACTGGGAATATTGGATGATCCTTTGAACACAGAATAACTGACAGAAAGACCTTCAAAAGCATTCAAGCAAAATACTCCAGCCCAGTAATGGGTGCCTATCAATGGGTTGTAAGCAGCCATCTGCTCCAGACAGTGCTTCTGGAGAAACCTATTGGCCAAGACATCCCAAAAGTTGTCTATTTGACTCTGGTGATGTGTTTGCTAGATGTCAGTAGATATTTTAAGCCTTCAGAGCTCTCAGATTAGCTATTGTAAATTTTTCTTACCAGGCATCAAATTGCTAGATTTCTCCTGCTTCAGTAATACCCACTTAATAATGAGGAAAACCATTGTATTGAAGTGTCAAATATTTGTTTTATCATCTTTCAGCTTTGTGTAATTATTTCAACATCAGTCATGACATTGTCTTACAGATACTAAGCCACAATAAGACATATAAAGGACAATAACCTACTTAATCCTGGTTTTCCATCAAAGAATTGCCCTAATCAATGTTTAGGATCTGAGTCTGAACTGATGGTGTCCACATATTCCTACATCTTAAAAATAGATAAACTTCTACTGAAAGAAATGCTTTACAAAGTCCATTTCAGAAATGAAATGTGAAGAATGACCTCAGAATATGTCTAAACATACTCATAATACAAATACCCTCAAAAATATCCTGAAGTAATTTCCTTTAAAATGCTAGTTTTATATGTGAGGTATTTATAAATTCTAGTTCTCAACAGCTATAACTCAGTATGGGGTGTTCCTTATATCTCATATATAATCTCATATACCCTATGAAAGTGTCATACAGAATAAATAATACAAGTCTACAGACATTGCATTTACTTCCTAGAAATCAATGTAAAAGCTGGTAGTGTTTAGTAAATAATCTGATTTTTTTGTTTATTTTTAATCCTTTGGCATAATATTTTATCACATATCCTGTTTCTTTGGGTTTTTTTAATTTCATGAAGATAAGCAGTTTATAAAAAGATAGATTTTAATTTTAAATAAATTCTATGGAACCTTTCTATAAAGATTTTTTAATCCAACTCAAACTGGGTGCCAGGAAAAAGTGCTTTCATATATTTCTGATTTCATACAAATTCTAACTTTGTGTCTGGCATTCAAAGCCATTTATGGGGATTTTTGAATTACTGACATTTTTAGGCCTTTAGATGTTGTGGATGCAACACTGAAAGTACTGATTTACTTTTTAACTTTCTGCGGTATATTTTAATAAAAAAGAAAGTGAATAACATTGCTTAACTTTGAACATAAAAGAAATCTCGGTCTCATTAAGTCAACAGTAATGCTCTCCTTAACTTCAAAGGAGACCATGATTTCATCCAACATATCTAACAGTTCCGTAAAACACACAATGAAAATCACTTTACAATATTGGCAGTCAGAGTAGGCATTTTGTATGCATCTCAATAAAGAAAAGGCACAAACATTCTCACTTATTTACTAATGCATGACAGCTGAAAATTAAAAGAGCAGAGGAATTTTTTGAGAGACATTGTGTTTAGAACTCAGGGAATATTAAGTGTGCACTGCATCCATTTCAAATGAGACTTAAAATCTACGCTGTGAAATCACAATTATGTTATTCTGAGTACTCCCTTATTTACTGGCTATGAAGTGTGTTGCATGATTTCTCTTAGTGGGGGAACAATGTTCAGGGTATGTGGGTGAAATACACACATGAGCACAAGCAACCCAATGGGCTCAAAGCAGAAAACACTCCAGTGCAGGCTCCAGAAGTGTGCAATAAATTCAGTCACCTAAGATTAAGTGTTAATGCATATCCTGTTAGTCATTTTCTTATGCTAATGGTAAAGTAAGTCTAAAGGCATACCTTGAAACAAAAGCTGCAGGAAAAGAGATTGGACAGATGCATTATAGTGAATTTTAATATGGATATGTGCAATTAATTTAGCGTATACCTTAGCTTACTAAACTTGAAGAGGGACAAAGGACTTGAGAGGAATAATTTCAAGGCTGCAAGAAAAATGTGTAGAAAATTTGTATATTACGTAGAAACAAAAAAGAAAGCTCACCCAAAAGCTAATGTTTTCTATCTATCACTGATGGTATCACAGTCATTGTCAAGAGTAGCTTTCTAATAATGTAGGCATAGTTTGAGAGAATTAATTGAATTAATTGAATACATAGTGTTGCTGACCTTCTGGAAAAAACTTTTATGACTGCTTATGTGTCTGCAGGTCTTACTGCAGATAAACACTTTCCATTTCATAAGAAAAGGTTTCCAAACCTCTGGTGAATTATAGTAGTCTTTATCTGGCAATATTTTCCACTCTGAAAACTGTCGTATGCTTGGCTATAAAATTATTTCAGCTGAGTCCTTATACTGGTAATTTTTTCCCAACCTTCCCTTTGCATAGCAAAAGAGATCTAACACTTTCACATTCCTACCTTAGCACCAGAGGACTCATACACTTATGAAAGGCTGAAAAGCTTTTTTATTCTCCCCTCGAAGAGCACGACTGATAACAGGTTTGTAAGAGTGATGTGGGATGATGATACAATGCACCATCCTCCTGAACCTTACAAAAACTAAAAGAAGAAGTGTTGTAAACGCTGCTGGACAATTTTGTGTCTGGGTCTTTGTCAGCCACTCTCTGTTCTTCATCTGCAGAGCATGTCAATGAGTGTGTCATTACTGCATTCTCCCCTGGTGTGTTGGCTGGTTCTGTCTCTGCAGCTCCTCACTGGTGTGTAGCCTGTATGCCCATCTTTAATCACCTTATCTATATCTAGCTCATTTATTTGGGGGAGGAATTTTCAGGAATTCTCTTTCTCAGCTGTTAGTTATTACAGTTGGTCTGAGCCATGCTCTCTGCTTACATGAACACTGCTAAGGCTTTTTCAGCTGAAGCCAAGCAGGTTGTTTAAACCATTGCTGCATCATCATGAAGTGTGCCTTAAGCTACCACATCTCTGTCTTCATGTGGGAAACAACAAATGCTGAGATTCAGTTATTGTGTCAGTGATGGTGCAAGTCAAGGGCAGAGTCCACATTCTTCCTTCTGTTGAGTTACTTACCTCTGGCTCAGCTCAGTCTCCACTATGCATTAGTATTTGATGTTCAAGTGATTCCCAGGGGCACTTCTAGGACAGATTGAGCATCACTGCAATTAAGCACTTCTAAAGCTTTTTGAAATTTTACAATAAAAATATAAAAACCAAAAAGATAGCAACACTATATATATATATATATATATATATATATATATATATATATATATATATATATATATATCCTGCTGGCATTAAAAGCCAACAAGTCTGCAAAATAGAGCATAAGGAAACAAAAAGTCCACCATTACACATGGGTGCATAATTAATGGTGCATACCATTTTTCATTGAAGAAGGGGATGAAAGAATAACTTATTTTCTTAAAATAACAGAAATTACCTTTTGAAGATAAAATTGGCTTTCTGATATTTACAATATGCGTTCAGCAATACTGCACAAAATTTGTGCTTCAATAAATTGTGCTATTGTTTGTGAAGAGTCTTGTACGTGCCTGTGTCATAGAGAAATTCTTTGTAATTCTTTAAGTGACTGTAATAACCCTGTTTATTCTGGGGTTTGGAGAGTTTAGAACTGCTGTGCAGAAAGCCTGCAGCATTCTGTGAAATCACTATTTGTCACAGCAGCTATTCACTTGGACCCCAGCTTCCTTCAGGTCCTCATTTCATGCACTTGGCCATGGGAATACTAATCTCTGACTGGCATCCAGGAGCACTACTGCAATACAACTGCTAGTAACAGTTAAGCAGGGTCTGGCTGTATATTCACAAGAGTCAGTGGCTTAATTTTGGATGACAGTCATGCTTCCCATTCCCTTATGTTGATATTGCTCCTCTTCTAGATGTCCCTGTCTCCACTGTGAAAGATCATCTGCTCACAGCACAGTCAAACTACTGCAGCTGAAGTACAAATACAGTACTCGTGGTTTGGGATACTCTAATATACTCTGATTTGTTTGGCAATTATGGATGCTCAGTGGGCGGTTGATTGTTATAGAAAGCATACAGTCATCTCTGAGGGGAAATCATAAAGTCATCACTGAGATCTGCTGACTGAGAGGCAGGAAAGTCTACACGCATGCCACAATAAACAATTTCCTCTCCTGAATTAGGACATGACTGTAGATTAGAACCACCTCACACATGAGAACTCAGACCATTAGTTTCAGGTATAATAGTACCTGACCACATTACTTGCACTTGAGTGTTATTATAACACACTTCAGAAATAACAGAATTTGTCAAGCTTGCTGTTCTCACTGAATCTGAGTAATTCCCATAGTCAAGAAATTCAGGCACTATTGTCTTTCTGTCTGAAAAATTAATAGCATTTGTTGATTGGGAAGCAAAAATTGCACTCCATCTCAGCAATGTAAAATTTTTGTCATATTGAAGCTAATCCATATATATAACATAAGGAAATAATGAGATCCCTAATGGGAGCTCAAATGCACTCTTTAAATATAGAGATGGGTTTGCATTTTAAGATTCGTCATTTTGTTGTTGCAAGGTTTGAAAAAGTGGTTTGAATATATTTTGAGCAAGAGTGTGAAAAATAAGAGATTACCTAATGTTTTTGTTTACTATGCAACTCCATACACACACATTCAATTATTAAGAGCACTAAACATTTTCTGCTGCTCCTGTTTTGCAATACAGGCTTTGCCTGCTTTCTGTTTGCTGCTTACAACATAATGACATCTGCTGGAAGAGGTCACTACTAAAAAGGTGTTACCAACTGAGAGAGAAGTTGAAATCCAATCTGGATAAACGTATGTTTGAATCTTTACCAGTTATCACCTAAACGTGTATTTACAGCTGATAGATAAGTAGGTGAAAACACTATAAAATTCTGCTACCTAAAATGTATTTAAAAAGTGATATTTAAAATCATAAGAAAGAAAAAAAAAGGCAAGCCAGTGCTGAATTTAAAGGGATGGGGATGTATTCCAAAATTCAATTATATTGATTTGACTAATTTGAGAATAGAGCTGATCAGTAAAAGCTGTTTTCTTTCACGTGAAACATTTTAGGTTCAACACAGTACCATTTAAACCAAGGGAGGACTTCTGTGGACCTTACATGATTTCTGGGAATTTCTTTCAGGTCAGGAGCAGGCAGTTCCTACATTACCTAACAATTTGGAGCAAAACTAGTTAATCAGCAAATTGTTATTATTACTGCTGCAGCCCTTGCCATCTCAGTTACACATCTTTCAATGAATTTACATCAGATGACATTTTGTCTGATTACCTGACCAAATATGTTTGGTTCACAACAGTTTGAGACTCTCTGGGAAGAAAAACCACTGTGTTCACCAGGGAGCCAGTGATGGTGCAGCCCACATCCCTGATGTGAAGGCTGTCTGGGGGGCCATTGGAGTGACAGTTCAATACCAGTAACTTGCCAGTCTATAGGAAATTGAATGATTATTCTTAGGCTCAGAAAAAAAATTAAGCATCGTACAAATCTGAAGTGTTGCTTCTCATGTCTCATTTGTTTGTTTTTTTCTGGATACCTACGACAGATGCACTTCTTAACTTGCACAAAAAAGTAGTTTGCTGCCATTTCCTTTCTGCTTTTCCAATCCCATCATTGACTATAATTTTACCACTCATGTGGAAGAATTTTCCTTTAACTTTTAAGTGTCATAGAAGTGTTATTTCCATACCTAAAATCTCTAAGAGATTAAAGTAAAAAGCAATAAGCAAAGATGTAAGCTACCTTTTAGGTACCATCTCAAATTAGAAAATATAGTTACTCCCTTTATAATTAATATACCAGCATATCAGTTCTTCATATGGTTTATTCTCTCTGCCTTTGAAAAAATGGTATATTCCCTGTTTCTTTCTTTATGTCAATCTACATCAGTGATCTTTTTAACAGACAAGTACTGATGTAGTTCTCTAAAACCTTCAGTCCATATTGAGGGATGCTTTGTTCTTTCATCAAGCCAGGTCTAAGCAGTGGACTTCTCTTTTAGTGGTCAGGAAACCTGTGGTAGTCACCAACCACTCATTTCCCTTTGTTGCCTCAGTCTCTGGTTCTTATCCACAGGCTTTTGACTCGCTCATGTCTGTTCTTCACAGAGAGCTCTCCACACTCAACCCAACCCACTGCTTGACACAGAGGGAGGTCAATCCCTCTGCCTCTCCTTCCTCCCCTGTCTGTTCTGAACAGCCTGTAACCATCAATTGCCACCCTCCTGCCATGGGATTCATCCCACCAAATTTCAGTAATGACAAGAAGAACACAGCTTTCCAGTAGCACCTTGGCTTCCAGCTCCTCCTGTTTGTTGCTCATGCTGTGTGCATTGGTTTAAAGGCATCTGCTGTCCTAGAGAAACACCTTAATCCCTTTGAGATAATCTTCTGGTATTTTCCTTTTTCCTTTATTTCATTAGGAGTCCTTGGCTTGTCCCCATAAGACTGTGAGTGTATTCCAGAGTGTTTAGTACAATTCAGAGTCAGCAAATGGAAGATGCACTTCAGTTGGACTATTGATTTCACCCCCAAACTTGACATGGAGTCCCTTGGTTCATCTCTGATTGAAACCTAGATTGAAACTCTCTCAATCAGCCCTGACAACTCACAGGCTCAAATAGTTTTACCCCTTTTAGACTGTACTAACCACGTTGAGAGCAAAGGCTCTTTCCAAGGGTACTTTAACTCTTCTGACTTCATGTTGCCAATCATAAGAATAATTTTATGTTAAAGGTTTGAAAAATTCAGCAATATACAAGCAGGATGGATCCACAAGCAAAAAAAAAAAAAAAAGTATGAATTTAATAGCAGAGCTGCAGATAAAACTTTAGAGGTCAAAAATACACAGAAGAACAATAAACACCACAGTGATACAGGAAACAGTATAATGAACAGAATAAACATTGTACTAGCAGTTGAAGAGTAGTAAACACTGCTGAGATATTAATCAAGAGGGAATGTGGTTTATGGCTGGATTTGCCTTGAGACAGAGTAAGTTATAAACCCATTTGTATAATATATTTTTGTTTCTAATATTTTCACAGCCGCCAAAATGAATATTTAATAAAATAATTAAAGACTTACCCTTTTTGATGTGATAAGAAACTAAGAAACAAAGTCCCATCACTAATAGTTCATCTTTGTGGGAATACTTATCATTATTTTGACACGAAACCTGAATTATTATTGAAAGCAAATAGAGAAATAAGGTCTCAAAGCTCTTGGATTTTTCTTTTATTGCTGTCATTGCCACTGCATACTCTGTGGCGACGTAACAGTGGATAAATTAAGGCTCACAGAATCAGATAATCTCTAATGTTGCTTATGAGAACATCTTTATCTTTATGAAACTATGTAAAGGATACATTTAATTTCCCGTAGTTCTTATACATAGACCAGATTCTTTGATGCCCTAGACTTGGAGGGATTTAACTGACTAAAAAACTAAATGCTTTGATTCTGTACTTCCTTTTCTACTCCTTATCAGTCATTTACAGAAGCTTTTCCCCCAAGGACTTGTTTTTACTTAGGGAGAAATGTACACCCCTAAGAAAAAAAAAAAAATAGAAAACCAAGAAAAAAAACAAAACCTGATACCAAATAGCAAAACAGGACTTTTTCCCTCTTAGAGAATTCAGGGACAGGAAGCCTCTGAAACAATGCTTAAATAAAACTGACCCTCAGCAGCACAGACACAGCTGGCAGTATTTAAAGAGCTGCAGGAAATGAATCAGCATCTAACTAAAGCTAGGCATTTCCAAAGGCCAGAGAATGGAAAGTCTTGCCATAGTGGAAGTTATCACTATGAAGGTCGGGTAGCAGAGCATTCTGTAAACTGGCCTTCATCCTTTTACATTAGGAACCACCTAAATTATTTTTAAGCAGCCTAGAGATGCCACAAAATCCTTTCTGAGCAAATGGTCTAAATATATTGCAGAAATGAAGCCAAGTCCTCTAAAGGAGTTGCTGGTGTGAGATGAGAGCTATGCAGGTTCTACATACCAAATGAAGAAGGAAGCAACAGAAAATTTACACTACTTAAGCCAAGAAAGCATTGTTTAAATAAGCAATCCAGATTCTTCATATGTACTTCATAAATGACACAGATGGACACTTATGCTCCAGTCTAGTGGTTTAGCCTTCAAAACACAGGACATAACTTTCATAAGAGCTTATCCTCCCTGTCCTAACTGGGCAGTAAAGATGCCAAAAAAGATAGTTCCATGTTTGTGATTTTTGTTCACAGCTCCTTAAAAACCTCTAAAGTTAGAGGAAGAAATGGTGTTTGAGACAAGAAGGAGTCTTTTCTCTTTTTAATTTTGGAGAAAGTCACCTTAAATTCATGGTTGTTTGTATTACCAAAATAAACATGCCAGTACATATTTGGAACTCCATATGACTATTTTCTTCCCAATAAGACAGTATGTTCAACGAAGTATAATACTTGACAGTCGTTAGCAAGTAGAGAAGTCCATTTTTCTCTACCAGTAATATCCTTTCACCTCATTATAAAACAAGAGTTGTCATACCAAAATCGAAGACTTGTCAACGGAGGGGGGAAAATCATTTTTAATTACTATGTGGGTAAAGCTTCAGGATGATGAGAAATGGGAAAGCATGATAATTGAAAGTATTATAGGCAATTCTTGAATTAAATCTTGTATTTTTAGTTGTGAGTTTTCTGTGTGTTTCTATATAAAGAACAATCAAAAAATGCACTGGTTAGTGGATGCACTGGATAGATTCTTCTGGAGTATTGCCATGTATATTCCAGCCCTAAAACAAGCCCTGGACTAAGTACTTTTAGATTCTGGAATTCAGGAAATATTTAAGGAACAGTCAGTAACAAAAGTCATTAAACAGAAAAAAAATACTCAATTTTGATTAAAAATCAAACTAATAATAATAAACTATTTCATTTTAATATATAGTTTGAGTATGGGAACTGTAGTCTCTATGCTTAGGCAGGTCCTTAGATTATCTGATAAGATCTACAATATAGAATAAAATGACTATTAATGCCAAGTAAAGTTATAAAAGGGCAAAAGCAGTTGAAAAATAATTGATTTTAAAATGCTTTTTTTTTTTCCTTCTGATAAAAACTAAATGGAATGTCATTCTTTCTTTTGTCTTTTAGGGAAAAATGATTCAACATTACTAGAGTACTTATTAATCGAAGAAATTAAAATTAGTAATTAACCATGTTGTACTTAAAGCAGCAGAAGTGAAAAACTGCCATTAGTTTCTCAATATCAACATACACATTTTATTATGTTTCATTAGTACTTTATCTTAGTCGACTCACTGTTCCTTCTTCAGAGAAGTCTATAGCATAAACTAAATGGGCCACATAAATATGCAATTTCCACCTGAGAGTGCAACTGCAGTACAGATAGCCATGGCTGGGTGCATTTTCACGAGTAGCTGCTGGGCATAATTTGATCCTTTTTAATAATTTTATAGATATAACCTTTTACTCAATTGCTCACTCTGTTACATTAATTATTAGTAAGTGAAAATATAATTTAAACATAGGTCAATAATCTATGATACTTTTTTTTATATTTCTTTCTTAAGGAGCCCTATGTAATAACAATAACAAGATTTTTACAATATTTTGGTGTATGGCTTAGCAATAAATATTACAATGTGAATGAAGGACAAATATTAAGCAGGATTTATAGAGGAAAATCAAATTAGTTTTCCAAGTACTGAATTTGTCATGAAAGCCTGAGACCTATGCATATAAGAAGATAATGCATTAAGGAAAAATGATATATCAAAGTTCTCAAAACTTTAACAACCGACTGCTTTAACATTTGAATTAACATGTTTCTAAAATTCAAGCTTTACAGTGCTGAGATATCCCAGCTGCATATTGCATACAGAAACACAGCCTTCCTCCAGATAGGAAAGCCTTTTATTGCATCGAAGGCTGTGTCCACTCTTCCCCTGTGATCATTTTCATCAGCTTGGATTTAGCAGCCTGGACCTCTAAACTCCACAAAGGCAAGGAACTGGAGCCCTGTGGTGGCTATTTTTAGACTCAATGCTGTTTGTTGCATTTTCCCTTTTATTAGCTTGTAAGACACCTATAGCTTTTGGTTTTTCTGTTTATTAGTTTTGTTTTCATTTCTTAGTTCAAGAGATCTGACAGTCTTTCTTATGAGTTCAAAATGTTTTACTTCATTTCTTAGAGCACAGAAGACTTGAGGAAAAGTGAAGAACAATATTTTAAAACATAGCCTGTAAGTTTGGATATTGAGTTAAGAAAATATCTAAACAGAGAGACTTTATACCTGATTTTTTCATAGACATTTATCCAATTCAGCTTAAGGTTATTAGGAACAAGTAGGTAGTTTGTATGTCTGAACAGAAATGCCATCTTGAAACCAGAAATGAAAAATTAGAGAGAATTTAAGAAAACATTCTGCCATTTTATTTGAAGAGGTTCCCATACTTTCACTAATTTGAAATCAGTATATGTACTTCATCTAATTAGTATTTCATGTCAAAAACATGAGAGTGATCAGAATCCAGGTCTCTTCCAAGGGAAAAACACTCTTCCCATTCTCCATGAGAAGAGGGAATGAAATCTAGGTCTTCTAATTCCCAGCCTCCAGCCACCAAGATCTTAAAAATGAGGCCTTACTGCTTTCTTTGCTGTGCATATATTAAGAGAATCAGATGTGTAAAAGCAAGTCAGGCTAAGTCAAACTGTAAGAAAACTTATGGAATAAAATCCTTGTGGGAGCTCAGTCAGAGAGAAGCATTGATTTCTGAATCTGAGCTGGGCTTGCATGAATAAAATCATTATGATTCAAAACTACCTAAATATGCAGATGTAAAACTGGCATCCGGATTCTGATTTTAGGATCCTAACAATAACTTTTATTATACTTTTCCATTAGCTGAGCAGGGCTTTGGGGGATCATGACTTAGTCACATACCTGCCAGTCCTGCTTCCATCCTTGTTTCTTTGAGGTTCCTCAGCTTAGAGCAGAAACAGCCAAAGGTTCTGCTAAAAGGATACATGCTCACTAAACGGCCACTTAAAAAACCTGGGAAAATATATTATAAAGATTAATAATGAAACTCTTCATTTAAAGAGGTGAGAGGGGAAGTTCAGCTATTTAGCAGATATAGAGAATTTTATAGAAAGGATAATGAAGAGTCTTCTTTGGTAGGCAAATTCCTTCTTTGTGCTTGCAACGGACATTTTAAGTGGAAAATATCTTCAGACCTGCCAAGCCTGCTGTGCTTGCCTTTGGGTCAGGAATAGTCTTTTTCTGCTGTTGGAGAAAATATACTGCTTGGAAAGGTGGATGTGTCATGAGATCTATTGAAGTCTTTGTTAGCTAAAAACTTGCAGGAAGGGAAGAGTCAAGAAAAATATGAAATAGCTAATTCAGAATGTTTAGTGAAAGTAAATCCTCCTGCTGAAAATAATGCTGCTTGAGTGTTTTAGAGCCAAAATTGAGACTCAGTAAGAAGCAGATAGAGGCTCAGAAGCTTTACCTCTGGTAATTACATGTACCAATTTGTCGATATATGTATATTCCTTAATTTGTGTTTGCATCTATTAAATACATCTGTTGAATTAAATCATATTTAATCTGTTAATTATCTCTTTGTAACTAATTATATTTTCTCTTTAAGGTGAGGTTTATAGTTGTGCAGGTGGCTCAGTATCTTCTTTCTTGGTGAGTGTCCTTTCCTATGTGTCATTCATTTGATTGTTTTCTTTCTGTGATCACATTTGTTAAAATACTTTTAAAATTGTAATTACTCTTTATAACACTCCTTCAAAGGAGATAAAATTACAGAGAAATAGATATATTCATATTAAGTGTTTCAAGGCCAAGAGGAGAACTCATGCATGTCTGGACTCAAACAGCACCATCGACTGAATGAAAATTTGACTCCAAACAAATTATAAAATAAATAAATACCTGCCTCATGTCAATGAGAAAAACACAGTCATAGGATAGGATGCTGAAAGGTTTGCAATGATGGTAAGGTGCAAAGTAAAATGAGTCATCTTTTCAGCAATACAAGCACCATTCACTGCCCTGCCTTTGGATAAGGGCTAACTGCAATATTTCCTGATTTGACCACATGTTTGCATCATTTGTGTGGCACAAAGGTGCTGAGGTGTTGGTCTCTTTGCTGCTGACAGGGAAGGTGCTCAAGTGGTGACCTTCTAGATAAATCCTTGCTGATAAGAGAGTGGAAGAGAAAACCCTTTTTTGTGTGATTTTTACCTGCTGATATGCTAAAAAAACAGGGTTGTTTGGCTATCGTTGAGCAATTCCTATTTTGTTGAGTTTTCATCTTAAAACTATGGTCAGGGTAGTAAATAATGTAACTTTAAGCATGAGGACGATGAAATATTCTGAGATTAAATGTTCTAAGATACCTGGTAAAATTGCACAGGTTTCCAATGATGATTTGTAAATGTCATCTAGAGATTTTCTGAGTTCTGAAGACAGCTTTGGGCTGTATAGAGCAGGAAGCTGGGCTTTCATCTATATGGAACCAGTCTGGTCTGTATGCAGTAGTAGATATTTGGGGGCAATACAATTATATGTTATGAATAAAAAGATATACACCTAATCAAACGTGGGAAAAGGTAAAAGCTTCCCAGCTGTGCAATAGTATCTTGAACAATAGTATCACTTGCACAGGTTTGAGATTTTTTACCTGGCCAAGTGGGATTTATATAATTTGGTATGTTTTTTCAGTGTATTTTTGCGAGTTTACAAGTGATACACATACCAGTTATGTACAAAACCTTTGCATCTATGTAAGCAGTGATTCCTTAGGGAGAGATTACTGGTTGCTAGGCTTAAAAGATGAAATTCCTTTATTTTCTGTAGAAGAAAACCTATGTCTCTAAGGACATGATCTCTGTGCTATAGGAAATTAAAACTTGTGTTTACTCTGACTAGTCTGACTTGCCTTCCACTGATGGAGTTCAGGAGATACCACCTTGCCACACAAGCAACTCTTGTTGCCCTGAATTTCATGCTCTGTTTTAAACAGACCAGTTTAGTAAAATATGTAGCTAGCAAGTACTGCTCATCATTTTTCTACTTTAACTGCGCCTCAAGGTTGAATGACAGCCCATATTGATATGTGTCTTAATCTAGAAAAAATTCAGATGCAGTCTGTGTAAAGGACAGCCTTCATGGCCTTTATTACCCTTGATAAAGGCCATCAAGGACGCTCTTTATTGGATAATCCTTGAGCTTTGCATATATATCAAGAAAAAAAAGATGTGCAATGTTTGAGGCAAGATATTCACGTCTATCTTTGGGCACTAGAAAAGAAATATAAGAAACTAGATATACAACATCTCTTCAAATTATCAAATGTATCCTAATTAATAATGCATTTTGACTTTTTTACTATTGTCGTTTATTAAGGTATTTCTCAAAGAGTTTAGTATTGTGGAAGGGTATTTGTTTGAAATTGTCACTGCTCACGCAGAGAGATAGAATCTTTTGGCCTGTGGACTGAATAAGCATTCAGCAACCTTTTGGTAATATTTTTATACCAAATGAAACAAATTTTAAAAAACTTTTCCCAATATCTAATCTAAACCTTCCCTGACTCAGCTTCATGCCATTTCCTCAAGTCTTACCACTGGTCAGGAGACTGAAGAGATCAGTGCCTGTCCCTCCTCTTCCCCTGACAATGAAGCTGTAACTGCACTGAGGTCTGCCCTCAGTCTCCTCCAGGCTGAACAGACCAAGGGACCTCAGCCCCTCCTCACACGGCTTATAAGGACAAGATAACAGAGAAATCACAAAGTTTTACCTATGAGTATTTAGCTCCAAGGCAACTATATCTTGACTTCTCAGATCAGAATCTACTTTATTGGATTTATATAAAGACTCTTCATTAATGCTGCACGTGAAAAACTAAGGTGTGATGTTTTTAAGAGAAGTCATTGTTCTATAAGAGAATAGTCTGTAGACAGATTGGTTCTTTTTACACCTGTGCAACTTTTCAAGTGTTTTATTGACTCAGCTATGTAAACTTTTCTGTTGCTCTCTCCACTTTTGTAGTTGGATCTTGGGCTTATAAACAACTATTGATTTATCTACATAAAAGCATACAGAATAAATATTCCTAAACCATATATGAAGTTTTACTTACATTACTACTTTATTGTAAATCTGTGAACATTTTATATAGAAATTAAAATTCTTCATGGAGTTCAAGTAAAATTCATTAGCTTTTTTTCCAAAAAGAGATAGGTCACTTCTATAAATAGTTATTTCTAATGAGATAATATCTGCTGCAGTATTTACAACAGACATACTGGCATAGCCAGCCTATCTGCAGTCATAGATATAGGAATGTTTCTTCCAGGAGAATATGGTTTGTTAGCTAAGTATCAGTAGCTTTTAGAAGAGTTTAGTTGCAAATTAGCATTTAATATTCATAAAGTTACTGAAAATTTTAGTAAGCTTTGTTTCCTTTTCTTGCACTTTGAATATAATTTTCATGATCAAAGGTTCACCAGTGAGAAGTAAGGGGGATGATTTGTCTTTTTGTCTCTCAGTAAGGAAAACCCATGAAATACAATTATCTGGGCTTCCATAATACAAGGTGCAGTTGCTTACACTAATAGGAGAGAAATGTATCTTTTCATTAAAAACAATGAAAATAGATTTATTTGGTTCAATTATATGAAAACTTCATATTAAATTAAAATCAGTGTTTTGAAGAAATACAAGACACATCCTCATCTTTCCATTAATAAATATATTAGTTGCTGTTAAAAAGATAAAAATTTTTCTGAAGTTTGGTAATACTCAATTGTCAACTTGCAACTCCTTTCCAACACACTTTTATGCCTAGCTAAACCAAAAACATTTGATGCCCTGTACCCAAATGTTTACGTGATCTATACACATAGTGGACATCTGGTTTTCTTGCTATTACCGACATAATTGGTTTGATTTGTCTAAAAAGCAAAGAAGACATTTATAATGATAAATTATTGGATGTGCAGTGAGCCATATAGTCATTGAAGAGTTTGGGAGAAGTCATTTGGTTAAAAGTCTCACTCAAAACAGGGCTGAGGGCAGCATTAAATTCGGTTGAGTGTGTCATTGCCTAGTGAATCTGGATAAACTGCACAGTCTCTGGGCTGAGAAACTGTGGTGAGCCCAGAAAAGCATCACCAAGATAGTCAAGGCCTAGAGAATGTGTTCTCTTAGGAGTGGGAGAGAGAGCTGTGTCTGCTAGTGAAGAAGGACAGTCTGAGAAGCACTCTACAACCACTGGAAGGGGAGTTACAAACACCACGGGATCAGACACCTCTTAGTAGGGGCAGGTGGTGCAACACTGGGCAGCATCCTCAGGGATGTTCAGTTTAGGAAATTGCTTGGTCATTAGGAAGCTGATGAAGAAAAATACTCAGAAAATATTGAAAATTTAATTGTATTAGTTTAATACCATATTTTAAATTTGTTTCAGGATTTATTTATTCCTCTGGTCTTAACATTTTATGCTGTTTGTCTGAAATGAAATTAATTTCTGTTGCTACTTTTTTGAAAATTCAAATTAATTTCACGATGGAGAGCTTGAATCCTCCAAGCATAATGAATATATCTGAATGCACTTATGGGTGATGAAAAATAATAAAAGTAATCTTCAAATTATCTTCAAATTTTAAATCCAGTTTCTATTAATATAAACCATGTTTCCTCCATAAAATATTTCTCTGAAAGTAGGTTAAGAATTATCTTGGAGATTGGAGGGAGTCAACACCATTTGCATTTGCAATACCATTTTTATGCAGTGACTCTTCAGGTTATTGCTATATAGAGAGTTATAGAACTCTCTGAACAACACTGTTCCCATTTCTGGTGAATGGTAATTAACCTTCAGGTTATGAACTCATACAAAATATGCTAAGGTTATTGTTATCCAACTAAAATACTGCAGCACAATAAAGTCTCGGGGAAAAGGACCCAAGTTGTTCACTATGGACAAAAAAATATATTTTATTCCTTTTTCAAAGCATCTGTATTGTAATCTGGTTTAGACTTCAGCAGTTTATTTGTTCATATACAGGGACAGAGTGTGAATTAATGTGTGAAAAAAGCAGGAGTGTGAGGATAGGGTTTTTGCAGGTATTCTGTACTGGATTCACCTCTGTGCTATTAAACTGATTCATTCTTCACATGGGGGAATGATAATGACTCCCTTATTATGTATGCAGAGACAAATGAATGCATCCATAGCATTTGCACAAAAGAGGTGGGACCAGAATGTGCACAGACACCTGTGCATTTTTTTCCCTACAGTGTGACCACTGACTTGTTAACTAGTGGTGCCATCCCACTTCTGCTTTCCTTCTCTGCTGTTCTGCCCTTGGTGTGCTATGCCAGCCCCATGGGCACTATGTGACACATTTTAAGGATTGTTGCATACTCTGAGCTATTTCTGCAATGAATCATCACAAAACCGTGCAGCACAGAAGATTTTTTGATTGTGACAAATGCCTTTAAACTTAAATTTAAACTGCCTCATGAAGTATGAACTTCTAACATCAAATATATTCTGGTGATAAGAGAACTTTATTCATTTACGTTATCAATTACATGAAATTTGAAATCAGTATGTTACTTAACTAAATTTGAGTCAACCATCACTTGCTGGATACAGTAAAATGTCACTTATGGTTGGTTTAGAAGATTTTTATCCAAATATATGAGCATTGGGGGTTTTATTTATTTCATATTTTATCTTAGTCCTGATCTCTCAGACACATAATGGTGTGGTTCCAAGTATTCTGCAAGTCACTTTCAATATCCAGATTCTGGCTCCAAAAACTTTCAATCAAAAAGAAGGAGGAAGAGAAGGAAAGAGAGAGGAAGGGCAACCACAGATGACAAAGTTATAAGTGGGTCCTCCAGTGCAATCAGGACAGAAACAGGGAAAATCATGTGTAATACTATTTTTCCTTTATGAAACAAAGGTGACATTTGAACATACTGCTGAGGTCACGTTTGTTCTCTTCTTTCTCTCTCCACTTCTTAGGTTTACATTTCCCTTTTTTTGTCTCATCCTTTATTTTTTAGCTTGGATATCTTTCACTCTGTCTTGTCTTCGATTCATTTTCCCTGCTCCCTTTTACACTTCAAGTCTAATCTGTTTGCAGTCACCCATAGAACAAGTGCTCTACTCAGACATTATCCAGAGACCCCTAAGCTCTTGCAGACCTTGTTGGCTCCAGAACTCAAAGAAATATAGGCATTTCAGCACAGGTCTGCACTTGGAGTAGTGCAGTGATAGCAGGATTGATTAGCCTGAGAGCAGGACTATATTAAAGCTGCCATTTTGGTTTTGTGATCTGGCTACTGTCACTGTGTAGAGGTGCACTGTGTATCAGATTGCTTAAAGCAAGTCTCATTCATGACTGTTCATGAAGAAAGATGCTTTGGAAATATTCTGAATGGAATCAGATTTTTTTAGGGGAATTAGAGATTAGAAAAACAAGCATCACTTGCTCTATATTTCCACATTTAGAAATCCATTTCTAAGAGTGAAATCCAGCCACTCTTACTGTGCTCAGTATATTTCCCAAGTAAGAAGAGTGATGTGGTGAGTGCTGTATTAAAGGAGCCTAGATCATCAGAGGAACTCTGAAAGACAGAGGAAGGACAGAGAAATTCTGCTATTCTCTGAGAACAGTGTCATGGAAAATCCCAGATAGCACGTAGAAAGCAAGAGTTCATTTTGCCATTCTTTGAGTTCTTGTTCTTGATTATTTCTGAAGCTTACAAAAAAACTTCCTGTGGACACACACATTAGAGACCTAGGGAATTACATCTTGGAAATTCTTTTTCAGGCCTGAACTTCTCCTGACTCTCAGGTCCATTCCCAGGCTGACAAGCTGACTACAGCTTCAGTTAGGAAGGAAGTCTCCCAAGGTGATAATATGGTGAAAAACAGAGTGGAATTCATAATAAAGATTAACACCTGGTGTCTTTCCCGTGGGATACATCCTGAGGTGCTGTTCCATGGATGTTTTTCCCAATTGTCCAATGAGCTACTGTCCTGTCCTAGCTCCATATAACATGCTTTAAATATGGGCTGTCCATACAATAAAGTTGTCCTTTTTTCCCTAAAGAGGTCCATGTGTGTTGCTGTCCTTTCTCTCTCTTTTTAGCACAGTGACCACATCTTCCCTGCTTCACCAGTATCTGGGGGTTTTTGTGCACAGCACTGATTATGTAAGGGAGTAAGGAATCCTTGTTGACAGGCTGTGAAGAGAATTAGTGCTCATCTCTTCAGAAGTCTTGCTACTGGTTTGGACTAATTGCAAACTCAGTTAGATAAGAAGTCAAGAGTTACTCATTCCTCGACATTTATTTCTCTTTTCCCTTCACCAGGCTAGGGTTGCTGAAGTTTTATTTCAAACACAGAAAATTGGTAAGTAGCATAGGTTATGTTGGAAAGATTGAAGCCCAAGGAGAGAAGTGTCTGTCAGTCTCCAAAGGAACTCATTATTTAGAGGATTTGTTGTATTAAAAAGTATTGAAAGAGACATCTCCCTGGATCCTTTTTTATGTGGGCCATCTTTAGAATTTGGAAAAGAAGTTTAAATTCAGACAGTAGTAAATCATTGCAAATACTGTGATATATAAACATTTATTTGTCATTTCCTAAATATTATCATATTTTGGTGGCATTTCTTAGACAGTTAAAATGCTCACATAAAATCAATAAGGTAGATTCAATTTTTTATTTTTATTTTTCTGGTGAGAGGCAAGGAGAAAAAATACATCAGAAATAAAATTAAGACTTTCAGACTGGTTTTGCACCCTATAAAACTGAGAGATTGGAGACTGAAAAGCAACTACAAAATCAACATTAAGTACATACTGGGCAAAAATGTTATTTTTTGTCTCCTGTGACAGTATCCTGAAGGTTTTCTGTTCACACTGTTGGCTCTTAAAGTTAGGATTGGGAATGGTGTTGCTATTAATTGTGGGGTTTTTAAGCTTTGTGCTTGTTTTGTTTTGCCTTATAATGAATAAAATTGCAACTAGGCCTTCTCCCTGCTTATTTATAATCCGTGAGATGTAGTTGCTCTCAATGTACCTGAAGTTAGTGTTAGCCTAAAGATTTTTCTTCAGGCATGTTAAATCAAGAGAAGTATTACAGCCCTGTCATGAGGAAGGGTGTCTGCCTCTCCACAGTTAAAGCAAATAGACATTGTTGGTAGCAGAATGTGCATGTAAAGACAAACTTGTTTGTCACAGCCTAATCAGCACTTGTGGGTGACATTCCTGACAATATTGCTGCAGGTTAAGTAGTTTTAGTGCTACCTTTGCCTTGATATCTTCTGAAAGAAATTTTTGTTGATCTTTGGGAGTTCACCTGCTGCATAAGACTTCAACATTTTACTAATTTTTTTCTCTTCCTTTATCCTGTTTTAGTTTTTTTTTCTTTGAGTCAAACATTCAGACATATATGGTTTTACAAACATGCTACCAAGTACTTGGGTTTTTTTGCATAAAAATGATTATTTTCTCAGTGCAATCAGGATTTCCATAAAT
Organism: Sturnus vulgaris; assembly: GCF_052056855.1. Taxonomy (NCBI): domain Eukaryota; kingdom Metazoa; phylum Chordata; class Aves; order Passeriformes; family Sturnidae; genus Sturnus; species Sturnus vulgaris. The sequence goes on along the minus strand of NC_142248.1, from coordinate 17,909,127 downwards.
AAAACACAGGTAAAGCTCATGAATGTAAGGGTTTAAGTAACTGACTTTTGGCTGTTAACTCTACATTGTTTAGCACCAGACATGACTCATTAAAATATTTCAGAAAAAATTGACTGTCCAAAACCACCTGTATAATAAGCAGTCCTTTTTTCAAATACCCAATGAGTGTTTGGCTTATTTCTTTTGTTCAGAGTTCAGCATTGCTTGTACTGCCAGACTGCCCATGTACCATCAGACCCCATTCTTCAGGGTGTCTTTAGTGAGTGGCAGCAGTGTTTAGTTGCCTTTGCTGGCTGTTGAATGAGGCTAAATATGCAAAATCAATAAATAAATTAGAAAAGCTGAGTGTCCTTTTTTCACCTTGTTTTCTCTTTTTGCTTCTGCTACAGCTTTCCAAATTTTATGACCATTAAGACAAAATGTACGTGTTAATACCTGTTTACATGCTCCCACAGAGTCCAATAATCACTTGTTAACAATAAATGTGATTTCTTGACTATCTCAGTGTGATAGTGTTTAGGCTATGCTAAAAATAGTGTAATGAATCAACCACAACTGCTTTTAATAGTTACCAGATAGAAGGAGTTAACTGAGGGACTACTGGAGAGCAGGTCAGTGAACACAAGTAGCTATCAAGAATGGCTAGGTAGTAAAAAAACTATGAAGTATCAAAATAGAGTCTATATTTTTCATCCTTCCTTCTTTTTGGGGATATATTCTCATGCTAAGACAAAAGAAGTTAAAATAGGATTGGGAAAAAATAATTGTTACAAATATGTCTGGAGCAATGACTTTAGTATTATTTTACAAACCAGTAAATTTCTTTCTTCAAATAAGTTTCACATTATTCTGTTGGTTATTAATGCATCTCTGTTATCATCAGTATAAGGCAAATAAACCTATTTGTTTACACAGTGGCTCATCAATAGAATAATGATAGAGAGGAGGGGCTTGCAGTTGCAGAGATCCAGGCAGGAATATCCATATGAGTTCTGAAATGTTCTGCCACTCCACCCAGTCTGGTGATGGACTACATTCTAGTTAATATACCTCTCTGTACGTCTGTGCAAGTTCTGAAGAATATATCTGAAATTCCTGCTCCCATGTGAAACAGGAGGTCTAGTGGGCAGCACCATCATTGTGGCAGCCTTCCCCAGCTGCATGGGAGAAGATGCTTCTGATAAAACTTGTCAGTTAATTCCATGTTTCATGACCTTGGAGCTGACTTTTGAGAAGGGCTCAGAAGCAGCATGAGCAGGCACAGCTAGGCTGACCATAGGCCTGAGCATTTTCCTATTGTGAAATGTCAAAGTTCAGCGTTACACATCCAAATAAATTAGGCCAATGAAAAGAAAGAAGAAATTAAAACAATCACGGATTATTATACTAATATTTTTAGAGTTCTGTTTTCTGTTAAGAAAATGACCCTTCTTTTACAGCAAAATGGGGAGAGAGGATTTGCTCTTCAAGTCAACCAAAAGTCTATTGCTTTAATTCCTCATTGCTGCCTTTTTTTGGCCTTCAGCATCAGTCACAGTGTTTACCAGTCAAAGTACCAACCCATACACCAAATATCAATTCAAGAGCTACTTAATCTATGGAAAAGTAACTGAGACTGTCTTTGTATTTGACTGAAGCACTGTGGGGAACTAAGAACTGGATTGACAAATTAGACAAAAGATATTACTAATCCTATTCACTGTATACTGTTTAATATGTATGAAGAGGATTTATAACCAGTTCCTGAGGAGTTACTTTATCATTGGTTTCATTTGTAAAGGAAAAAAAAGTAGAACTATTTTGCAGAGACTTTTTCCCTGATTTTTGCTACCAGAGTTTGCTTTCCTATATCCTGTCTTCTGCTGGCAAAGAATCACTTGCTAGGGAACTAGAGTAGTTTGTTGATCCTCTGAGTATCCTATCAGAACTCTTATAGTAACATTTAGTATCACCCTTTTCAAATTTTATTCACCTGCCCAAATGTGAGCTTACTCAAATGATCTCAAAATAAAAGAGATTTTTATCTCAGGAGTGTTAAGTAAGCACAGGCAGAACTAAAACAGACTTCTGCTGTACATGGTTTGGTCAAATAGTGAGGAGCTGTAAGCACTTACATCTACCAACTAAACATCCAAGTACCAGAAAAAAAAGAGCAGATGTTTTCAGATAAACTTAAGAATGTATTGTAAAGAAGAAGCAAAAGCAACCAGGAGATATAACCTGCTGGGTTTAGCTCATTCTTGGGCTTATCCTGTGGTCATTGGACTAGCAAAACAGCCATTGAAGTAATTCAGAACTGCTTAAAAAATGAGCCAAAAATTTTGTTCTGATCCAAAGCCAATTGAAGATAAGAGCTAGGTGGGGTTTTTTATTATTTTAATGATTTTGTTCATGCTCTGCATTTTATAAATGCACACAAGAAAGAAAGGCATCTTTCTATAGATGAACCTAAGAGTCTTAAAAATCAAAGTCTCAGTGAAAGTCAATGGGACCTAAGTTTCTGAATAATTTTGAACTTTTGGTATCAGCAAACTCACTATCCAATTTTACCTAAAATGCTTAGAACTGCTTTTATCATTACATATCCAAGCAAAATTTAAATTGGTACCTGCCACAAAGTTCAGCCAGATGTATTAAAGTCATTAATGCAAACACATTCATAAAACATGTTAGTTTTCTTTCTTCCCCAAATCAATCATTAAACAAGAAATAATTTAGTTCCTAGCAAGCTGCTTTACTTGCTTTTCCTTGCTTGCTTTACTGCATTGAAAATTAGTGTCATATACACTGTTGCCAAAACAGTCCACTGTTCTGTGTACTTCACTGAGGCATTTCTCTCAATACCAGCAGAACATTAAATTTCAATACCAAATTTCCTTGGAGCTGCTCTATTTTGCTGAGGGAGCATCTCTATTTGACAATATACAAATGAAAGAATATGGGTTGTCTTGATGCTTTTGTGAGTCAGCTCGAGAAATGAGAAGAATACTCTCCTTTTGTCTTGTGAATAGCTTAGGTAAGCACAGCATATCATACTTGCATTATGAAAGACTGAGAAATACTGAAAGTTTTCATCTAACTGGGGTCTTTATACACACTTACATCTTTCGTTGTTGTGTTTGCAAGATATGTGATAGCATGTGAAATTTCTTTTGTTTTCCTGATAACATTTTCATAGCAAAGTTTTTATAATTTTTCTCTCTTTTTTTTTTAAATCTATTTCTTTTTAGGTAGTCTATCTGAATGAAGAATTAAATTATATAATACAGCCTTATTATAGGCAGAACAAAATGAAGATGATCTGATGAGATAAATTGCTGAAGGTTAATAGCTTTTTAAAAATCAATCTTCCTTACAAAGGAAAAGGGTAAATGGCTTAGTGGATGAAGCCTTGGCCTCTCACCTTTCTGACCATAGTTCAAGTCTAAACTGTGAGGGTCCTGAGTTACATGCTTTATTGGGCTGAGATCAGTCTCTAGTGGGCAGGAGTCTGCATTACAAGATTCATGGGTGTATTTTTCCATACAGGCAGTAGCAGCACGTGAAGCTGATACAGGCTGCTCTCTAATCTCCCTAAGCAGCGAGGCTGCTGCACCAAAGTTAGTGCCACCCTGCACAAAGCAGAGGACATTCCAGCTGGCACATGTCGTGCCCTGGCTGTGGAGTCAGACTTCCAGAGCACCTTGCAGCTTTTCGTCAGCAATAAATATAATGGTCTCCACTTAACAAACAAAAATTAGGTGGCTTTTAAAATAATAATTAACAGATTACTAGAGAGCTTTAATAATCGTAATTGATCATTTTTCATATCAAGTTCAGGCAAAGAAATAATTTATCTCAACTGTTATTCATAAGGAAGGCAAAAATTCAGAGAACAAAATAATTGAAGTGTCAATTAGGAAGTTTAAGTAAAAGTGGAGAAATTAAAAAAACCCCAACATTTCTAGCATAATTTATTAGCATGTTAATCAAGTTTTAATCAGATATTAGTCTGATAATTTATGTATTCCCATCAGTCATGTGCATGAAATGACTACCAAATAAGCTTCTTTCTGATTTAGTTTTAATAATATGTTTTAATAGAAAAGCACACTGCATTCTGAGCAGTAAAATGAGCAATCCAGACTCTCTACTGAATAAACATATAAGGCACACATATAAAAAGAGCTTTCAGTTGAGGAAGCTGTTGCAAGCGTGATTTTTGTAAGCAAAGATATGCTCCCTTGAGGCCCAACTAAAAGCAGAATTCCTTAATCTTATGGGAAAATTTATTTTCTAAGCCAAAACAATGCAGGAAATGCTTTTTATTTAAATATGAAAGGAAAGTGTTTTGGTTCACCTGTTTGGCCTTTGCAGCAAGATACACAGAGTCTTGTGTGAAAGTATTCAGCTCTGGTCTGTGTATTGTGAATGTTTTGAATAAGCTTAAAATCAGATATATAAAATGTGTGTTCTTGCTACTGAAAACACTGGGCATGCTTTTAGGGATTAATAATTAATATGCAAATATAATTTGAAAATAATGTGTATGCTAAGACTTAGGACTTGATTGTATGTTAAAATGTGCATACATTCATGACACTCCCATACTCATCCCAGTGCTTTTTAATGATTATTGCTCACTGTTAATTCAAAACACCTGCAATTCCCTTTGTTTTGATCAAAGCACTTTTTCTCCCTTGAGACTGATGGATGGCTTTGTAATTTGTGAGGTAATATGTTAAAGGTCAGGAGTTAATATGTCCAATGGAACTTGCTCTTCTACTTGCCTTCATCTCCCAAATAGGCTTATTTTTCTGTGTATCTGGAACCCCTGTCCATATATACACTAAATGTATGTGTGCTCACACTTAGGCGTGTGTTTATGTGTATGTGCATCCCAATGTGTACACATATATAGAAATGCATGGAGTAACCTTTAAGAAAATTTTATGCAATACTTCTTTTTGTAACAACCTATTGCTGTTTGCACCAAGTATTCTTCTTCTTTTTAAAATTAAAATACCCACAAAACATGCATTTACTTTCAGCTATAGAAAATGCTAATAATGCTTTTAGAATGGTCTTTAAAAAGTCTAATTATATCATTTAAAAACGGAGAGACCAAAGGGCAAGCTAAATTCTCCTAACATAAATCAGACTTTTTTATTTCAATGACTTTAAAAACCTCAAATGCAGTAATTTTAATAGCAATGAAAGAATGAATAAGTCATAACTCCGCCTGATCACATAACTGTCTATAACTGTTATTAAATGCTCCAAAATAAGTGAACTCATTATGTTTCTGCACTGCTTTTAGCTAATCTAAGATTCTGCTCACTTAATCATGCAGAAAAGGCTTTAGCACAGTTTTAGACCCTCAGCAAGGTCACTTCAATGCCTTTTTTTTTTTCTGTTCTGCACTGATCATTTAAGAACAGCACTTTGACCCGAAACTGATGATCTCTCATATAAGCTTGAATGCTTAACCCCGAAAGGGCTGTGTTTCAGATGTACATTTGCACAGCCTATTGTCATATTTGCTGCAAACTGAGCCAGACTCTCTTTTCAAGGAAGGAGGAAATGCCAATCAGAATTTGTAGATGTTATGTGCATGATGAAAGTACATTTTATGATACCTTCAGAGACTTGGAGTGACTTTTAAAACACATGTTCCTGCTATGGACTCTTTAATGAGTTTTAATTGGCTCTAGGTATGGCAATCACATGCTGTTTTTTACTATATGTTTCTCTCAGACAATGTATAAATATTATATGTAGAACTTTCCCAGAAATATAATTCATTTAGGCATGATAATCCATTTAGACAACTCTTGCCTACTGTGAAACTGTAAACACATCCAAAAGCTAGGGAACAAATATTGTCCCTTCTTTTCTCCATGGTGCCTGTGCTACAAAGCAAAGTGCATTTTTATGTCAGTAAAGTGTCTTCAGAAATCAGGAATAGAGGTGAAGTCCTACACCACTGTAGCTAATGCAAAAACTCTCTTATTGATTCAGTGGCAGCAGGCTTGGGCTTTGAATCACAAATGAAGGCTGTAATTCTCAAACGCTAGTAAACGTGCTGAGCTTTACTCATCTGGTTTGTGCTGTTGATATCAGCAGGATGACTTCACCTGAGTAAAGTTGTAGAAAACTTAATCCCAGAGGCATTTACTTCCTGATGTGCACTTTCCTTTCTCTCCTCATCTGGGCACACAGTCAGAAGGAGGAATAATGCAGCCATAGCACTTATGCAGTGTTTAACAGGCCTGTTTTAAAGGTAATCATCCAGCAACACTGTCTTCTCTACACGTGGTGAAAAAGTTGTCCTTTATGGTCCTAAAAGGCCTTTTCAAAAATACTCTCTTTTTCTTCTCATTTTTCTTTGTTATATTTTAAAGGCAGAATGTGTTTAGCATGGATGAGAAAAATATTCATGTATTTCCCTCATATTTTTTCTGAGTCTTAGCAATACAAAACCATTTTTTTTAATTGCATTTAATTACTAGTGAGAATAAGAATAAAAGAAAATAAATCACAAGGACGGCATTCAAATTGCCCAGTGCAGCTTTTCCAGCTATCACAGAAAAGCTGTCACAGTGCTTACCTGCAAAGGACTGGTCCCTACCAATCACTGGCCCCCCACACTTTGCTGTGAAATGAAATCTTCTTCTTTTCTACAAATATAAAACGTACTCTGTGATTGTATAATTTCTGGCCATTCAATGCTGCCTGGGGTTGGAGTCATAAAATCTAGGCTGTAGGTCTATTATGGTTCTTCCCCAGAGACAGCGTTTGTGGGAAGAAGCTCTCCCTGCCCTCCAGCCCAGCAATGGGGAATGGGAGCAGTCAGCAAAGGCATTTATACCTCATGGCAGTGCATTTGTTCTTCAGACTACTTGAAGAATAGCAAGGACATGTAAAATGGTGTCCTCACTCCCTCAGACTGTGGGATGATGGGTGCATTTACAAAGGAGCTGTGCTTTCCAGCTGTATGGAAAGATAATTTTCCCTGTACTGCCATAAATCTTATGGCTCTCACGGCTCCTCTGGGCCTTGCATTGGCCATGACTGTTTGAGAGACACAAGTGATTGTTTAGAGGTAGTCTGTGGTGTTAAACCATGAACTTTTCAAGTCACAGACTATTCAGTGTTTATACTGTACCTAAGTACAACTGGTCCCAGGCCTATAGGCACCACTGCAATGCACTTGATGTAAAGGCAATATAGTAATTCCCAGTGAAACAATGTACTTTGGTATATAATAAATTAGTATTGTTGTATTTTCTGGGAAGACCAGCATAAGAATTACATTATAAATATTTTACAACAGAGCAGCAGGTTCACAAAAGCAAAAGAAACCTGAACAAAAACACAAAAATACCCCACTAAACCAAATAAATAATGGAATAACCCTTCAACTGGATATAGAATAATAAAATAATATTATATTTTAATATTGTTTGCTTGAAGACAATTAATATTTAATTAAAATGTAAATTTTGGTTCATGCTATTTAGATAAATGCTTGAGCCTTGAATTGGTGCTCCATTTCTCATTTTAGATAAGAAAGAGTACAAACAAAGGTTTGAGGGAGACAATATGCCTCAAGAAGAGGAAGGAATTTGCCCAGTTCCCATTAGAGAGGTGTTGTAGTCAGAGACCCATTTTTCTGCCACTTTTGTCATGTCCATTCAGGAACTTCAGAAAATGTGCTTAGTGGGTTGTGTAAGCAGGGGTTTGCAGGGCCCTTTGCTGTTGTTGCACCCTGTCCCTCATTCTGCCTGTGAAATAAGGCCACTGAAGCACTCAAACAAGTCAGATTCATACTGCCCCATTCTGCATATGATAAATTATTGTGACACCATGGTACAGCCACTGGGCAGTGCCACAGAATCACTGCTGCAAGGAGAATCTCTTCTATTTTTGAGTCTGTGCTCTCTTCTACACAGGCTGGCTTTTCACGGGGAAAACAAAATCCAGCTGCTTAGAAGCAAGAAAAGACACATCTTGGACTGAATAAATAAAAGCTAAATATTACTACTAGCATGGCAAATGAAGAGATTTTCTACAGGCAAGAACAAAGCAAAATCCCATTCTAAGCATTTCAGAATATAAGCAGTATCTGCATCCAAATCAGAATTGCATAAATGTGATCCACATTCTTAATTCACTGTATCTAAATCCCAAAATCTGATGAGTGTGTGTGTGTGTTATGGGGGAGGAGGAATCCTACCACATTTCATTTCTATATTTTGCCTCTTGAGTCCACCTGAGATTTAGGAAATGCTTTAGGGCCAGCCAATAAGCAGTTCTGCTAGCAAAATTACCACATTCACGTGGTTATGATTTATGAGGACATAGCATTATTTATGCATAATTGTGTAAGTTCTGTGTATTAGCAATCATGTTTATAACCCCCAATGTTTAGCACACTTTTGCATGAATTATTATGCATATGAAATACCGTGAAGTTGTTTTAAAATATTATAAAGTATTTCCTCCTAATAAACATGTTTGCAAATATCCAGACTGGTCTGTGAATTAAAGCAGGGTGTGAGGCAGGAATCTGTATTTATTAAAGTCAATGTGACTCCAGAAGGAATCACATCAAATTCTGCCTTGAAGGATTGATCAACTATGGAACTGAAACTGATTAAATCAAAATTATCATGAAATAAAAATATCCAGCCATGCAAAATTCAAGTTAGCCACTTGTAACTTTTTTCCTTCTAATTTCATTCATGGTGTTAGAGCACCAGACCTGAATAAACTGCTTGTAAATGTTATTTTCCAGGGTTTTTTTAGCTGTAGTTCTTTTTATTTACTATTTCTATCCAGATATTCTTCATGCTATACTGGAGCATAAAGGCTTTATTTGCCATAGAGAATCTTATTTAAGATGCAACTCCATGCAAATTTTAATTTTAGAAAAGACATTTTTTTCATGTCTGCCAGCATCGTAGAACTCGGACATCCTTTTTTTTTTTGCAAATATTTTGTGTAAATTGTAAGGAAATTTGTGTTAATTCAAGGTTTTTCTGTGGGAAGCACTAAAACTACATTAAATGGATTTCTTCATTGTAGTTCACTCTTTGTTTCTCAATAACATCAAAACCATCTCAGGATCTCATGTATCCAGTATAAACCTAGCATGATAATAAAGAAACTCTTCAAGGTCCCTGATAAACAGCTGAGTTAAATTATTTCATGTTTTCAGGATTTTATAACTTGGAGGTTCCTCATCAGGATGAGAAGTCTATAGGGCCTGCTGACACACATCCCAAGTTCCTGAGGGAAGTAGCTGATGTTTTTGCCAAGCCTCTGTCCATCATACCTGAAAATTCATGGTGATAAGGCACAGTTCCTGGTGACTGGAAAGAAGAAATCATTGCTTCCATTTTCAAAATATAGAGAAAAGGAGATCTGGGGCATTTCAGATGAATGAGCCTCATTTCACTGGGAAGAGATTATGGAGTAGGTCCTCCTAGAAGATATGCTAAGGCACATAAAAGAAGGACATGATCCATGGCAGCCAACACAGCTTTACTGAGGGCAAATTGTGCCTGACCAATCTGGTGGCCTTCTGTGATGAGTGACAGCAATGATCATCACAAGAGAAGACTGAAAGATGTCATTTATCTAAACTCCTGTAAGGCCTTGCATATAATCCCACATGACATTTTTATCTCTAAATTGGAAAGACATGGGTTTGACAGATGGACTATTCAGTGCATAAGGAATTGGCTGGATGGACACAGGCAGAGAGTTGTGGTCAATGTCTCTATGTCCAGGTAGAGGCCAGGGACAAAGTGGGACCTCTCAGGGCTCTGCCATGGGACCAGTACTCTTCAAAATCTTCATCAACAACACATGAGATTAGGTGTACCCTCAGCAAAGTGGCAGGTGACACAAAGCTGAGTGGTGCAGTTAATACAGCAGAAAACAGGATGCCATCCAGAGGCACCTGGACAAACGAGAAATGGGCCCATTAAGTTCAACAAGTACTTCAAGTAAGTGCAGGGTCCTGCACCTGGTTTGGGGAAATTCCAGGTGTGAATACAGACTGGGAGAAATCAATGAGAGCAGTCATGCAGAGAAATTGGGGTTCTCATGGATGAAAAGCTGGACATGAGCCAACAGTGTGCACTCAGCCCAGAAGGCAAACAGCATCCAGGGCTGCACCAAAAGGTGAGCAGCCAGCAGTTTGAGGGAGGGAGTTTTCCCCCTCTGCCTTTGTGAGATCCCACCTGGAGTGCTGCATTCAGCCCTGGGATTCTCAACACAAGGACATGGAACTAGGCCCCAGAGATTATCAGAGGGATGGAGCATTTCTTTCACAAATACAGGCTGAGAGAGTTGGGGTTCCAGGGAGATTTCATTGGTACTTTAAGGGGGTTGATAAAAAGCAGGGAGAGGGATTTTTGATACAAGCAGATGGTCACAGGACAAGTGGCAATGGTTTTAAGCTGAAGGAGGGCAGGTTTAGATTAGATGTTAAGAAGACCATTCTGAGAGGAATGAAGAACTGGAACAAGTTGCCCAGAGAAACTGTGGATGCCATATCCCTAGAAGTGTTTGAGGTTAGGTTGAATGAGGCCCTGAGCAACCTGATTAAGGAATGGCATTCCTGCCAATAGAAGGGAGGTGGAAACTAGATGATCTTTAAGGTCTCTTCCTACCTAAGCCATTCTACAATGCTATGACACAACCTGCTCTCATACATAGAGTCACATGATATAAAACTCACATAATATGTAATATGAATGTATCTAAAAAATCAAATGATCAAGAAAGAAAAATGTGCTTCCATAGTGCCCTGGGGACGGCTAGGTGTCTTCATGTCTTCATTCTATCAGCTTCAGTTAAAGGGAGGAAAATTCTTAGAGGTACCTGGGGGGAGAAGCCATTAATATTTGTACTTAGATTAAAAAAAAATAAAAAATTGAAGAGTAGGCTGTATACTTAAAAAGCAAATAAAAATGCAGGTTTTTCTAGACAACAGTATTTTGATCAATTCTTATTAATTAAACTAATTTTATCTTAATTATTGATAAATCTATCAACCTCCTACAAATATTTCTTTCACAATCACACATATACACTATGGTGGTGCATCAAAGGAGCATTGCAAATAACCTACTCAAATAATGTGTAATATTTTTTCCAATACCTGAAATGAGAAGAAATCTTAATTTTTGCCTTTTCTAATGGTGTATTCCTGTGCAGGGAGGAGAGGAGACACAGCTGGTCTTTCTTTAGGATGCCTCCTTTGGACAGTGATTGTTCTTATGCTGAGATTATCTCAGCTGGCCTGAGTGTGATGTTAACAATGCCAAGATTGTGGCCTGGATCTCCACATTGGCCATTCTCTTACAAGCTGGATTCGATTATTCTTGCAGGTCCTTTCCAACTCAGAATATTCTGTGATTCTATATTCTTATCCTGACATCTCCTTTCACCATTCAACGGTCTAAAAGGGATCACTCCATTGAGTCAAGGTGCTGTAGTACCTAGAAGCAAGTTTGTACGGTTCAGACAGCATAAAACTCCACAAGTTGACTTAACATCACCCCGAGGTCACTTTTGGGCTGATGTATATTTAATCAGAATTAACTCTGAGTTCTTTTGTTACCTCTTTGCCTAAATGCCACTATAAACAGCATGGCCAAGATGACCTTCTGCCAGGCAAACCAAGAAAGAGAAGAACACATCTCAAGAGTTCTAGCCAATGAAATGCAAAGCAGCTTTTAGATTGCTTTAATCTGTATTTTGGACTGGACAAATATGAGTGTGGCTTCAATTTTGGAGATATTTGAAGGTCAACTGTACATCATTAGTTCATTTTCAACTAATGGCTATTTCTTATCCTAAAAGAAGAGAGATATTTCCAGTGCTACTTCTGCATCTGTATAAAAAGGGTGAATTAAATCTGCCCTTCAAGCAGCAAGTAGTCGTTATACAATAAATGTATGGGCGGTAGTTTTAGATCTGGAAAGTGGAGGGAAAAATATTTTGATAGCGTGCAGTTAGTATGGTATTCTTTTGCCACTACAATTTGAAAAAAGAGAGGGAGTAGAAGAAGGCACTTATCTTCTTCAAGCCCATCTTGAACATCATCAAATATCATTGAAACAAAACTGGCTGATCATAGTAGACATAAAGGAAAAAAGAAATTATTAATACAAGTCTCTGACCAGTGATGATGTCAAATCCATAACTTAATAGAATTTGGGATGAACACTAGAGAAAAAAAGCAAGCCTAGAGGGTTTTCTATGTTTAATTTCAAACCAGACTGAATTTTCTAGCTTCCAGTCATTTTATTGAACTTCCACTTACATTTCTGTATTTTGGTACAACAGAAGTTATTCAAGTACTTGCAAACACAGGAGTGTGAAGAAACCTAAGATCAATGTAGATTAAAGCTTATGTGAAATTTATGAAGACTCATTGACCCAAAATCCAGGTCCTCAGTTTTGAGGCTTACTAAGGATCTTCACTGAAATGTCTTTCATATTAACAATAATAGCAATTTTTCTTCACTAGTGCAAAGACCATTTTTATTTTTTCAGATATATACTATTTTTGTCCGCATCATCAGTGTGTCAGAAGAAAAGGCAATATAGGATTTAGCTTGTCCATAGGTAGGTGATAATCCATTGAACAAGCATGCTGTTAAGTCAGGTCATTTACTGCTTTTTGGGGAGGAGTGGGAGTGCTCCTATCCCACACCACCATTAAACTAACCATAGACTCTAAACACAATGATAAAGCCCTTCACTCATCAGGAAAACATGTTACACCACTTGAAATATAGGTGAAGGTACTGCTGTAATCCTCAGCATCTCATCACCAATCAATTCCCAAATTCCTTTATGATTCAACTAACTGCAGGTGAAAAAGTAGTTTAGTGTCCTCTCTTCTGCTGATCCTTATTTGACTTTCCTCATTTGTCCAAGAATGACCACTGGAGAAGATTTTCGTGAAGGGATTTTTTGACATTACCAAGCTTTGAAATGAGCCCATCTGTATGATTCTGTCTCTGGTCTCTGAAAATTTGTAATGAATTTGTCTTACAGAAAACCTTAATTGATCTTCTGGGATGTTGTTTATTTACTTCAGTTCTTACACTATATTTGCTTATTTGGATGAATTTACTACAGTAGACAGGAGAAACTATTTAATTCTCAAATGTGTAATTGATTTTTTTTCCCTTTTTATGGATAAGTGTGATTTCTAACTCAAAAACTATTTCCACAGACATAAAAAATTTCAAAGGTTTATTTTACTTCACAGCAAATGCATTTACTTCTGGTGGTGTGGTCATAGTGCTACCACACTTTTATTTAGGTCATGTAGTGGAAAGTAGACTCAATCATATTCAAGGGGACAACAGACACCCCCAAAATACTCCAGGTAAACCAGGATAGCAATGTCCTCTCTCCTGGAAACAGTGCCTCTCTCATGTTCAAGAAAAGTCACAGCTGATGTCAATACGAGTTAAAACAAGGTAAGAAACAGATTAAAACATTCTACTATAAATAAATCCTGCTTTTTCAAAAAAACACAAAAATCTTATTTTGCTTGTTAGATATACAGCTATTTTGTTAGAAAAAGTGACCAACAGGGCATCACATAGCCCATGCTGTGAACCAGATTCACAGAATGTTATTTTATGTGTGCCTTGCAGACAAAGGTGCTAATCTAAGGAGCTGTTTTCTCACATGTGCTATGCTTTCAAGGATAAGGGGGTATCAAAAGATTCTTGGGAGGATTTTTTCTTCTTGCTTCCCTACTAACAGATTTTTAGCAAAGTGCAGTGTTTTTCAGATATACGTGACAAAAAGCATGCATAGGGATTCTCTTTAATTGGTAGAAACTAGTTGTTTCTCAATCCATGCGTTTTAACACATAAATCAGCTATTTTTAGGGACTGTTGGGAACGTAAAACTCTCTCCTTTTCTCCCTCTCCCCCCACCTCTGCCGCAGGAGAAAGGCCAGTTTCCTTTACACATCCATTGCTCATTAAATTCATTAATTTTGAAAGGCTTGGCTAGTGTCCTTAGACATAATATCTTAATGTACATATGTTTTTAAGCAATGACTTGCCTATCTTAATAACATCACTAACTCAATTTGTTCTTAGAAATATATGGAGACCAAATACTAATGTAATAGAAAGCAGAATTAAAAACAAGGTGCCAGGACTATGTTCCATTGTTAGCTTAAGGAAGTCCTGGTTTTGTCATGCTTTCTCCATCTCTCTCCCCTTCTCACCTCACTAGAATTGTCAGCTGTTTCAGAAGAGTGTAAATAGTCCCTTTGTGAGGTAATAATGACCTTTTCTTGATTTTGAAACTTCCCAGGAGTTAAGCAACTCGTGGATGCACGTGTGCATCCACTCATAAGATCTGTTTTCTCCAGTGAAATGCATTGTAATTTTATGCAGTGTTTAATCATTATTCCTATTTTGCAAGAATATCAATAAAATGTGTTATAATGTTTAAATAAAAGACGTTCTCAACCAAATGATCATAGAAAGCATGTTTAAAAAGATGTCAGCTTACATTTATACAAGTGATAGGAGCAATCCACACCAACTGGATGCAAACCACACAGATGGCTAGCAAGTTAGAGTATTTACAAACGCCTTGGATATTTTAACATTCGCACTCTTTCTACCTGCCACAGCAAATTTGAACTAGCTTTTCCAGCTGCTGTCAGATCCAAATGCAAGAGTGTCCTTCATTACAAGCACCCCTACCAGGAATCCTCGACAGTATGTGTCTGTCTTCCCTGTGTATTCTCTTCCCTGTAGCTTGCAATTAGTTGATAGAGTATAAAAAGAAGAATGATAGAAGCGCAGATGCTTTGCCTTGCCTGGTGGAGTACGAGAGTTTTTAGAGGCAAGCTGGATGTCAAAAATGGAGACAACCCCTCCTTTGCTTAAAGGAACCAAAACCATTCAGAAAACTGTGCATGTTCAGCTTCAGGCATGTAATTATGTAATAGACTACAGTGATGAGTAACAGCTTGTATTTCGGTGTGGCAGAGGTAGTGTAACACAATGTTTGAAAACATGGTTTTCTCAGTCCCATCCTAAATCTCCACCTTCCCCTACACTGCTTTGCATTTCTTGCAACCTTTCTGATTAGGCAGTGTTTTCTTCCTGCTTTAAGTACTCTTATAACAACTTAAAGAATAACACCTAAATTAGGCCTATCACTGTTTTTTATAGTCATAGCATTCTGATGGTATATATGAGTGCCTTAACAGCTAGAATTGTCTGGGCTACCAGAGGAGCCTTATTTTCAACCAAAACAAGTTTGTTGACTTCACTACTTTTGTAAACAATTCCTCCAACAACTCCTTTACTTCTGACAAATATCATCAGAACCTTTTGCTGTTGGCAAACTATCATTTAATGAAACATCGGGAAACATACTGTAACATTCATCTAAATGAATCTCTCATGCCTAAATGGGTAATATTGAAACATAAATATTTTTGCATTTGGGAGACTTTCCCTTGAGAAAACCATACATAAAATGGCAGCTCTATGAGTAATGAGTGACAGTTTCTTAAAAGTTAATATTTTCTTTAATCTATTTCCATAACAGGAGAAGAGAAGAAAACACAGTGCTAAGCATAAGGTGTGCTTTTGGGATTAGAGAAACAATCTCTGCTAGTATGTATATCTCAGACCACAGGGAACAATATACACACCACAAACACATTTTTATTTCATTTAATCAAATATAGAGGTGTCTTAAATATTTTTTCTGTGTTATTAAAAGGATTGAGGATTCCTTACATTTTCTTTTCTCTTTTTTTTTTTTTTAATAAAGAAAAGTAAAACTGCCCTAAATGCTGGACTAGACTCTGTGATTGTCATGTAAGGTAATGAAACCATTAAATGCACAGTATTAAGAAGAGACAAGATGCAATTAGCCAAGAAATTACTCTGATCTCAGTGACATTTTCAAAAAATCATAATACAATATACATTGCAGGACATGATTGACAGTCTAATCCAGTTTTGATGGAACGTAGTCCACATACTGAAAGTAAAGCAGTACACGGCCAGATAAAGCTCACAGCTGTGAATCCCTGATATGTCCTCACAGTCTTGTCACCCAGGAAATTCCTCAGGTTTAAAAGATGATGAAAGTATCGACCATTAATGACAGGATCATCTCCTACCCTGAAATAAAATGTACTAATCCCTTTTGCTAGGTCTATGAATTCCTAATATAAATTATATAAACTGTAGTAATTCATCTCTGTTAGCACAGTTGTGTTTGGAAATTGTACAGCAGTCTTTGCCCTATTTGAAATGCCAGATGAAAGCAAGACATGTTCGTTTAAGCTGCAGCATAAAGTAATTTAACACAGGGGACAGAATAACTTCTGGATAATGAGCAGTATATATGTAAAAGAAGGAAGTTCTGAAGTTCTAAAGTGGCCTGATGGATTTATGCCTGATCTTAGAAAGAGGCCAAAAATGTAAATATAGGAAGTATGGTTAAATGCAGGTGCTTTGTTAGACATTTGTAAGATGATTTAATGATTGAGTCATACAGAATACATCCTCTAACTTCAAAGAGACATACAATGGTCATTTATGTCTTACAAATAATTTGGATGGTAACCTATCCATCATTTTAAAATAAGTAATGTGGATCATACTGGATTATGCAAGCAGGAAAAAATAAAAAAATTAATCTGAAGTGACATTTACAAACACATTTGAATTTCTGTAATCCATTTTTGATATTACATGGGCTGCACATGTCTATCAAGCTGGATTTGCAGCCATGCGCCCATGTGTCATTGACACCTATAGCATTGGCTAGACAAACAGTCATTGATGAAGTCAGACAGTCAACATTTAAAGGGCATTCAAGGCATCTGTAAATATTACAAAGCACAAGGTTAGATCTTGGATACTTTCCACATAAGTAATGACAGGACAGAAATGCAAGGTTATTAAAAGAAATATCTGGGATCCATGGATGTAAAGTAAAATTCTTCAATAGCAGTATTTACTACTTTTAAGATTAAAGACAATAGAGAGAGAATGTCGCTAATGAATAATATTTTCAAAAACCTATATTTGCTCTAGAGGTAATTTTTCAAAAGGATTCCATATTTTATAGTCTTTCAACATTGTGCCTCTGACAAAAGTCGAGAGTAGAAATCATTGCACTGCACATGCACTCAAAGCAGAGTCCCATGTTATTAAGGACTCTGAGAACACTTTAGGAAGCAGAACATGAGGGAGTCAATTCTTTTATGTCAGGCTAACATTGCTTTTGCCAGTTATGTTCAGAATCATTGCAGTAAGATCAAAAGCTAACACTACACTTAACTTTCCACAACTTGTGGGATTAAAGATATCCCACAGGTATGATGGACTACAACTGATTCAAACTCTTCAAATTTCAGCAGGTTTCAGCATAGCTTGAAATATGAGCCAAACTAAAACTGATCACATGCCATTCTCAAATCACCTCAGAGAACCCAAAAAACCCTCCAAAAAGCAGCAGAAATCTATTAGTCATTTGAATTGTTCGAATAAAAATTCAATAGATAATGTCAGACCAAAAACCAGAACTCAACTTTGAACATCTACCCAAGCTTACATGCAAAGAGGTGACTAATGGATTATGCCACTTTGTGAGTCAGAGAAATACTGCATTTCCATCCTGAGAATTTGATTTATTTGAGCTGGGTAGTACTAGAGATGAATACAACTGGGGTGTAAGTAGCTTATATTAAATTCAGGGTTTGTTTGGGTTTTTTTTAAAGTTTACCAAAAGCTGCAATTCTATTTAAAAGGTGTTTGAATCCCAAATAGCCTCTGGATAATTTTCATTTGTCTACGTTCTATTTATACCATTCAACACAGATATATTTTTTATTATCTTATCTATAAAGACCTTGATATTGACTTAAAGTAGAATTATAAAGCACAAAATACAGCATTTAATGACAAGATTTTATTGCAATAGTGCACATACAAGAATACACTTTAGATTACTATCATAACTAATATATTGCAATGCTGATAAGAAAATGGCAGAAAAAGAATGCTTCATAATTTAGCAGCTTGAAACTAGGAATGTGATGATTATCTTTGATTTCACTAAATTTGGTAGTAATCAAAGGCCGTCAGTTGCTCCTAGGAGGATCTCTGCACACCACAGCATGCCATCCTAGTCCAGAAACACTGCAAGTTAGAAAAGTGTATTATAAAGCAGAGCTGCTTATACTGCTCACAGTATCTTCCATAAGTCTACCACGAATTACTTAGAACTCAGCAAGGCTTCCTCAGGGAAGATTTTTCTGTTTCTGTTCTGAGTCAGATACTGTGCAATCTTTACTCACTGTTATAAATTAGCTGTGAATGTGTCTTGCCTACACAGCTTCATGTCAGTAGGTTCTGTCGTTCCCCTTTTTTTTAAATGAACAAAAACTGAAGTATATTTCATTCCAAATCAAGGAAAAATGAAAGAACACCTGTATTTCAAGGTCTAGTTTTTTCTTGTAATGTAGGTTTTCCCAAGTAGAGAGGCAGTGGAATGAAAATGAATGTCTTGTGGGTTTGAATAGAAGGTGCTTTTATTTTCAACAACAGTACAATTGTATTCTTTGTTTTTAAGTATAACTGTCTTTGTTTGAGGTAAATGAAGATTATCGGCCCAAATTGTTTCAAATTGTTTTTGATTACCTATGCTATAATCTTTAGATGAACAGATATTCAGAGCTGCCTTTTTCTTTTCCCATGTGCACAATGTGATCGTGGTTTTCTATTTTTTTTTTATTATTACTTAGGGAATATAATAAAAGAGAATAACTTTTATTTTAACTGTTTTAAAAGTAAACAAATATGTTGAGCTTTTTAAAAATAACAAATACATTGACATTTTTGGATGTTTTCCTAGGTTTCAGTACTGTGCCATTTATATTCAATTTTTAGGCAATCAGCTTCAATTCTGGCACTGTAATTTATTAGGCAATCCAGATTCCTTTGAAAAAAATCAAAACTGATAATGCCAGCAGACTCAACATGAGAGTATAATGCAAATTCAGTTAGTTTGCTGTATGAGCATTTAAAGGGAGAGAAGACGAAGATGCTGTGAAAAAACTGAATAATTTAGTGTGTGAAATGCTAATCATGCAAACTTTGTTTTTCATATTCATCTTGATAATCTTCGATTTTTAATACATACAATACTATATGTTGGGATAAATCCTAAAGTTCTTTTAAATATAATTGCACACACTGCAAGTTAAATGATTGAATGTCATTTTGCATGTGGAATTCCAGCCTCAGCTACACTAGATATCCTTTTTTGTATTTCTCTGCTTTTATTAGTCTTGTAAGATCTGTTCTAACTTCTGCAGCAAAATCACAACAGCTAAAGCCATTATTTGCAAGTAGTTTTTATAAGACCTAAATTTCTGGTATTAATAGTCTGATAACAAAGAAAACTATAGGTGTTGCTGCCATCAGTGAAGTAAACAGACTTGCTCTAAGGCTAAATAAAGGATAATAAGAAATGTTTATACTTAATTCAGGAGGTAATGCCCAGCGTTTCCATTTGGCCCAAACCCCTAAGTAAATCCAAATGCTATTTTTATTTTGCTTAAAACCAAAAATATTATGTATTTACTGTGTTCTGAACCATCAGTGATGTTACATATACTACTACAGACTTGTTGATGCAATATTTAAGGTGGGATGATCTCTAGCCAAATGTAGATATTAATAATAATTCACAGGGTATAGTGCCTGACATTTTCAAAGCTCTATATAGTCATATGCAAATCATTAGAAAAATATGAAAATAATAAATCACTCTCAGTCTAAAAGCATTCTGTGTTCTCCTACAATTAAAAGAGCATAATGGAAGACCAGAACACTGTGTTTGGAGAACACGTGTGTGGTGGGGTAAACCTTGTTCACTTAAAGGCAATGTTAAATATTTTCAAGATTTGAAACCACTTTTTGGCACATCTGTTATAGCTAATTAATTACTTTAATTTGCTTTAAGTTGTGTACTTGAAGATGAATAATGCACAATAACAAGGCTAGGCTTTGGGAGGAAAGACCTTTGGTAGACTATAGAGTGTGCTGCCTCATTACAGAGCTAGTTATCGGCAGGAAGTCTGACATTGAAAGGTACTACACGTCCCATAACACCCTCCCTTAACTGTGATGATTGTAGTTTCTTCCTAAAAGTGATGATTAGGAGAGAGAAAAACAAAACTGAAAGCCGTATGAATATTTCATGTAAATGTAAGCAGGCACTTACTGGACGCAGACCTTGATTGATGCCAGAGTGCCTCTAAATGCCTTGACATTGAAGGGTTTAGGCTTCCCTTTCCACAATGACTGCTTCAAGAGCTGCAGTTAATAGAGGAATATAACTGTATTTCACTGAAGAGCTCTTTATTACTGGCTGATATTAAACAAGACCACAAGCCTTAAGTTTGAGTAAGTGGATCTAGATACGAGAGTTACTGGATATCTAAATGAGAGAAGATAGTTAAGGTTTCTTCTCCCTCTGTCTTCCTGTTCTGTAGCTCAATTGCTTGCATCAGTATTAAATTCCTTCTTATGAAGTGAATCAGCAACATATGAGGAATCAGCCATAAATTGCTTTAGAGTACCTCTGTTCAACAAAGCACCAAATGGAAATGTCTAAACAATTTCTTACCAGGATGCAAGCGTTTTTCAAACGTATTGAAATTAATCTAATTATTCAGGTTTTAAAACTTAGAATTTAAGAATTTTTCCCAACAAGGATTTTGAAATGCTGCTGAAACACTGATCAAAGGGAAAAATAGCTATTCTTTCAAGGAGTGGTTTATATTTTGCCTTCATAGGGACACAAATATTCCTGTGCATGTGCTGTGTAAGAGCCCAATTCTGTCATACATTTGAAGTGGCCTCTTGAAAAGAGACTGGCCTTTTTAGATGGAATAGCAATGTATGCAAATAGTTTAGAAGCTGAAATCAGTGTTGTAAAGGAATAGTCTTTCAAAATCAGTCAAATGAAGGAACCATATTTTGAAAGTTGACAGTGAGATGTTTCATGGTGAGTGTGAGATGATGATCATAATATGTGTTTACCATGTTTTATTAATAGACAAATCATCCTTTGAAAAAAGATCTGTGACTACCATACAATTTCATCAGGATTGTGGACTACACTTTGCAAATACTTTTTTTCAAGCCTGATTCATAAAACTCCTTATTTACAGCTCTGATGCATTTAGGCAGAAATTTTAATCAATATGTTAGTAAAGGAAATTGAATTATTCCTTACCAGGAAACATCCATCCTTCTGTTTTACACATTAAAAGGCACTTCTGTTTATACCATCCATCTCAAATCCAGTACACCATCAACAGGAGGACCGTGGTATCACATTTTCATTCCCACACACGTTCCCTCAGAGGCATAAAGGACTGAATTGGCCCATCCCAAGCATCCATGCAGGGGTATGTTCTTAAAGCTTTATCCTTCCAGTGAGCTCGTTTCTCAGGTGGTTTGAGAAAAGAAACAGCTAAGCTGGTTTTATCACAGAAGCTTGAGTAAGTTTTCCATAGAATTTTTTCACCTAATTGCTAACCATACTAGCAGAAGAAAAGAAGTGCTTTTTTGTTCTTTTTTTTTTTTTTTAAATCATTACAGCACATCATCTCCTTTGTGCTAGAGTTGGGCACTTTCATTTAATTTGTGTTTTGACATGAGATGTCCAGTAGCTAAAGATAAAATAGAATTAAAATTATATTTTAAATTCTTTTTTTTTCTTGTGGCACACTGCAAAAAATAAAGCAAAAATGAAATAGTTAGGGTTTCTTCTAAATGAATGTGTTGGACCTTGGTTGTTTATAAGATATTAAATTACAATGTAAACAGAGGTTTTTAGCTGCCTTTATCATATTGATAACATCTAGTTATGATTTCTTCTGAAATAGAGGACCTGCATTCATTGCTGTTGAAATAAGCAAGACTTTTAGCTATTGGTCTAGCAGTAACTGGCTTAGTTATACTGGCTAGTATATTTTGCAAATTCTCACATATTTGCCTCTTTAGGAGTTTCTGTATTACCTAAAGCAGAATGTGAAGAGAAGTGAAAGGTGTCTCTAAGGTAAAATTGTAGGAGATGCCACATGACAGCCACTGCAACGTGATTTCTATTTTACAATAATACTCTTAAATTGCTGATAGTTGTATACCAGTTAACAAGGGTCTGAGCACTTTCCAGCTGTGAGTAGTCATTATGTGCCTGCTCATGCCCACATCTGATTTTGTGTGTTACTGAGCTGGCCATATATTTTAAGAACACTAAAGCCCATATGCACACTTATGCCCATATAAAAACGTCGTGCAACACTGATTTTAAGCTCGTGCAGGTGGATCATGACCACAGAGTGAACTAACAGAGCAAAAGTGAGCCTTGGCACTGTTACTGCCTGATTGTTTCTAAGGAGGTGTAGTGTGCCAGTATTTTTTATGCACTAGTGAGAGGGAAGACAAGACCAGGAATACAAAGCTGCATGGAAGGACCTGAAAAACGACAAGTTAATGAATACTGGATCACTTTGTTATTAAAAAGAAACGTAGATTTAATCTTAACATTTCATAACCAGTCATGCATCTGACTTTAATAACTGTAAACTTGGACTCACATCTTTGTGCACTAAAACTAAGGCTCTAATTACCTACAGATGCAGCCTGTTCCCGTGTGTCTTGAGCAAATGAGGAAGTTACTCCTGCTACCTGCTGGAACGACAGGTAGATGGTTATTCAGGCAAGAGCAGTAGAATTTTGATGCCACTGTTAGATATTTATGAAAAGAGATGCATTGAATTTTATCTCAGTAGATCAATTTTCAGGACAGAGTTCTTAACAGTGTATTCATAGGCTGGGTACAAAACCAATTTTATCTGCTTCACTGGTGTGTGAACTGTATAAGGAAAGACATCTCTTTACTCTCTGATAGCTTATCTTCCCTGGTGACCATTTATGCGTGCTCTTGTAAATATACATATTTTACAGAAAAAGCTCTTTAAACTATCCTTTGAGATGACCTTGAAATAGAAGCATTTGAATCTTCCAGGAAATTAACAGCAAAGTCTCTTTTGATAATGACTGGTAGGGTGGGAAATGCCACTCAAAGCAGAAGTAATAATCAGTGCTGCAAGCTATTTAAGAGTACAGGTCTATAACAGAATAAAATTTTTACAGGGAAACACACGAAAAGAAAAATATACCTACTCTTCCATCCCTGAAAAGTTTCTTAGGAACTGATAGATTTTTCAAAAATAGTTGTTTGGCAAAGTGGGGTTACTGTTTAAAAATATTTAAAATAAACAACAGGAAAAAATAACCAGTGGGGTATTTTGTCCTGCTGGGCACATAAATACTAACTAAACTTAGTTCTATGAATAGAGAAAATAATGATACTTTTCCATGTGATACATTGAAAGCATGAAAATATTTATCATGGCAAGGTAAGTGATTTTTTATTATATCTTTGTGTGCAGTTCATTATCTTTATTACATTCCCTTTTTATCCAATTTGTTTTCTCACTTTTCCACCAAACAAAGCTTCTTAGAGATTAATTCCCCCAATTAAAATTATAGGTTCATATATTGTCAATATGTATGTGGAATATATATGGTGTGTATATTGACATCACCTCTTTTATATCCACTGCCTTGACTTATACATAAATCGATATATTCTCCTTTTATCTATACATAAACAGACTTATAACTCCATGCCCAAATTTCCTCACACAGATGCACACTATAAAAATACTCTTCTCTATAAATGTCTTCAGGCATACGCACTTTTGTCCCTAACAAATGTGTGCTTTGCATGGGCACGTGCACATTTCACAGAGCACACTTTCCTCTGTTCCTCGCCAGCCCACATCAAATGCCTCTAGTTGCTTTTTCTCATGCTGTCTCTTCAAAGACGCCTATATAAAAATTCTCTCATTCCTCTATGTCTATACCTTGTACTCTTCATAGAAATATTCACTTTCTGTACACAAGCACACACAATCCTTGCAGCATTCATTATGTACATGTGAAATCTTTTGTAGTAGCAGCTTGATTAACCATGGAATCATGTTAAAATTTTATAGGTAGAACTTTGAAACACACCTCCACGATACAAGGTATTCCTTTTTAACTTCACTAACATTGTCGAGATAACTCATAAACAGTTTAGCAAATGCACAGGAAAGAAACTAAAAGATAATTGACACAACAATAGCTCACTTATTGCTGTTTTGAATTTTTGAATTGACACCATTACTGTGAATTTTACTCATTATTAACATTTTTGAAAATATGAGAAATCAAAGACAGGTTGAGCAGTAACTTTGGGACAGGCACCCAGAAATGAACATAGAAATATTGCTTGAAGTTGTGGGAGAGACAAAACCTTGACTGGAACTCAAACTTGCAAAAGATGCCTGGAATAGCAAAGAAGGCATCAGTACGTCAGCAGCAAGCCAAAGTACAAGATGTGGGTCCACGACTGAACAAGTTAGTGAAAGCTGACAAGTCAATTAAATATAATACAGAAAAAGCTGAAATACTAAATGTTTCCTGTGCTTTGGTGTTCAAAGGTTAAGTTAGGCCCCAAGTCTCAGTGCTGTTGCCAGGAAGCAACAACAAAACTAGTGGGTGAAGAGAGTTAAGAGCTAACTGCAGCTTTTGAACATATGAAAGTTTATGGGACCTGATGGGATGGGTCTGAGGATGCTCAGAAAGTTGACCAAAACTACAGAAAAATCCCCCTATTTCACCTTTGAAAGGTCCTGAAGAACAAGTCAAGTTCTCAAAGATTGGAAACACACAAATATATACCCACCTCCCAAAAAGGAGATCTGGGAAACAAGAGAGGAGCCAGCTTCAGGTCAGTCCCAGGACACATTATGAAATAGGCCCTCATAGAAGCTGTTGCCATAAACATGAAAGACAAGACAATTGGGAAGACACAACAGGGGCTGGTCAGTAGTAAATGACTGATCAAATGATTGCCATCAGTGATGAAGTAACTTGCTCAGTGGTTGAGGGCAGAGCAGGGATTGCCATCTGGCTTCATTTCAGCAATACAATTGATGCAGCTTCCATAACTCATTTAGAAAACTACACTATGAAATGGATCCTAGTCTATAAGGACTATGTCTATCACACAAAACAGAGTGGTAGTAACCATTTAAGAAAGGAAGTAAAATCCATGAGTTTGTCTCAGATATGCCATCACTGATATATTACATCTACCTAAACAATTTGTTAAACTTCTCCAAATGTTTTCTTTTTTATTCTTATTTTTAATGAAAAGCTATGGATTTTTCATGCTATTCTTGAATATAGATACTAACCAGTGTACTAATCAGAAAGAAAATATTGGGGGAAGAACACCAGATATTTCTGGTTTTACCAAAAGTGATAGCTACGTGATAATATTTTTCTTTTTAGTGAAAAACACTGATGTATGTAAGGCAGAGTTGATGGGAATCCAAAAAAATTTAATTATTATTTGGTTGGGAAGGCTTCTTTAGATGGAGATAAGACACAACAATTCGTAATAATCAGTAATCCAGTTATTTGAGGAGTAAGGGACTCATACACAAGTTCTTGTGCTAAATCACTCAGAACAAGGACTTTTACATCTTTGCATGCACCAAATACATTTACGGTTGTTTAACTCAGAAATAATAAGATTTTGTTTCACCTGTGTTTCTGAATACAATAACTCCCCATGAAAGATAATGGTAGCTCCTTCTCAAAAAGTAGGCAAAAAACAACCTTACTGCAAAAAGAGTCACTAAGGGAAAGTGTGTCTGTGCTACTCTGACTCTTGTTGAACTTCTTGTTCAAATATTCCTTTCTACTGATCACACTTCTCTCCAAAATACTTTTAAAAATCTAATTTCTTGCTTACTTTTCATTAGCACCACTGTTTTTCAAATTTCTGAAGTAAAATCCTCACTTTGGCTATTTCAGTGGCAAAGCTCATTGACCTTCAATGAAGACCAGATTTTGTCTCAATTTGGTCTAATGATTGTACACTGAGTTCTATAAGCTTTCAGAAATGTTTTGATGCTGACCTCAGAGTAGGCTTACATTGTGTAAAGTAAGTGTAGAATTTCAATCAGCTTAACTTAAAACACAGGATAATCACTGGAGCAACATTCAAACAAAGGTAGAGTGTCTCTCAATGTAGCCAGAGTGTATGAGATATTTTTCCTCTATAACTAAATTGTGAAATATTTCATATTTATATTAATTATGAAAGCCCATATTTTTAAAGTCTGAATCCTTTGTGACATTGAGAAAATTATTCCATTTCCATAACTAAAAGCAATGAACATCACTTTAAAATGTGAAAAAATTACTGCTTTTTGACATCTCTATTTTGAGATGGCATCAACAAATATTCAAGTATAGAGGCAGAAAGGTTTTCTTTATTAACAGTTACATGGATTATCATAGACTAACTGTCATTGCTGTGTTATTTGGAAATTTGTTTTTAATCCAGCAGCACCATATTGCTAATGATTGAAACATCTACCAGCGGAATCTTTTCTAACAGCAGAGAAATGCCATGAAATTGATTTTAATTAGCCTTTGGAAAAAAAGGAATTATGTAGAATTCAAAATCCATTGTTCAAGTCATATGCCAGCCAAGCTGTGTGAGAGGTTTATACAGCTAACTGGACATTAGGGACCCGTGTTTGTGTTCAGAAATGTACTAACCATTTAATAGAAAAATGTAAGGGATATGTTCACTTACAGCATATCTGTCTAGGTAGTGATTTAATTATGATTATAATTGTAACAAAGAAACAAACAAAAGCAGAGGCCAAATTCTGTTCTCCAGAGCAAAGTTCAAAAGGACTATAGGGATCTTTTTCAGAGATGAAGAACATTTATCTGCATCATATGATAAATATGCCTGCATCACTGCATGTGAGCATTCTACAAAAATATAGTTGAGATATTCTTAAAATCAGGTCTATTCTCCGCTGAAAAATAAAAATCAGAAAGCAAGTTGTTGACAGATATATAATGCCAGATCCAGAAACCAAAGCCAGATGCTTTATGTATTTTAATTTTTAGTAGCCTATGAGGAAAACAAGCAAATCTCCATACAAATGCTTTTCTTTGGCCAAATGACATGCATTTTTAGGTACTAAAATTTTAGGTACTAAAATGTTGGCATCAAAAGCAGAATAGGAATTGACTTTTCTTGCTGATCTACAGGTATATGGATAATCTGACCACAAGGAGCAGAACATTAAGAATTCTGACATACACAACCAAGCTTAAAGAATTTTAAGTTTCCAAGTGAAGATTTCAAAAATTTCTTTTAAAAATACAAGACAATACAACTGTTTAAATGAAGAAAATATTCTGAATTGCAATAGGAGAGCCAACTTAGTAAGATTTTTCTTATTGAAATGTCATTGTAATTTAGGAGAATACTGAAACACTTATTAAATTTATTGCACTTATATTCAAACAATTATTTCCACTTCTGATGGTCCAAAAACTCTGATCCCAGTATTTTTTCTGCATATTTTGCTACAGGGTCTTGCTGGAACTATGTGGAAGATTTGCTTTAGATAACCAAAGCTGTCTGAGTTCAAGATTTATTATGTTTATTAACCATAGTTTATGATAAACAAATGTCAAAGTCAATTATGTAGGAATTTCATCTTGTGATCTGGTGAAAAAAAATTTAGGCTACTTCAAAAGAAAATGAATGGGGAAAAAAGTTAGACAAGGACAGAAGGCAAGTAAAAAACAGAAGGCACAGATAGAGGTTAAAATCATCACCCAGTATATTGAAGATCCAAGTATTTAAAGATGGTAATTCCTTCTGATCTAGAAAGTCAATTGCATACTGGGACTATTAAATGCAATTTTAAAAGTTCAGGTTTTGAATATCCCCAAGGATGGGATTTGCTGAACCTGTCTGTACAACCTGTTTCAGTGCTTCACTTCTCTTACTGAGGGTTTATTTCCCCATAATATCCAATCTGAATTCTTCTCTCAACTGCAAGCCAAACACAGTTGCCTCTGAGTCTATGTGTATTGGTACAAATCATACATACGTGTGTACACTTCACATACTCCAGTCTCATACCTGTCTTGGAGGTATTCTGCTGGGCTCTCTCCAGTTTCTCACTCTCAAGGGAACACAACAGGACCCTGCACTCCAGGTTCAGCCTCATGGATTCCAGGCAGAAGAGAATTAAGAATTACCATTTGTCTTTGGCCCACTGAGTTCATTCGTGCCATCAAAACCCTGTCAGTGGTGAGTGGTATTGCCTCAAGGGCGGGTGCCTGTTTCATGACCAGTTGTTGTCCATCACAGCCCACAGGCTACTGCTGCATTGCTAGTTAGTCTGCAGCATATACTGCTGGGTGGGATTATTGCCTTTGAGGAAGGATGTTGTATTCTTCCTCTTTATACATCTGGAAAAGGTTTCAGTAAGGGCTTCCTTAATACACCCATTTTTTTTCTTGAAAGAGTCCTATAATATCCTTGAATTAAGACAACATTGTGGAGTCATTTGGTCTTAGCACCTAAAAATAGTCAGAGCAAGTATGTCTCTGCTCTTTCTACAGACTTTGACACAAACGGTCCTTCTATAGTTTTGATATTTTATTTGGTAAAGCTTTGGGAGGCATGTAACAGAGTATCCGATTTTAGAATAACTGATATTTTTTGCTTTTTTTTATTGCTAAGGTCGTCTTCTTACAAAAGCATTTAATCCAATATTCCAACCAAGGGTAGCCCTTTTAAATATAACACAGACAGGCAGCTGCTGTCTTAAAATGTGAGTTTTAAAACCATCTGCTATCAGTGACATCTGCCCATGTTCCAATTGGTAAATGCTCTTCCTTTTTTTATGGAATGATGCTGCTTTTTCTCACCTATTGCAAAAATATCATACAAGCCTGGCACTATAGAAGAGTTTCCCATTCATTTCTATTGCAAGACCACAGGAACCCGTGGATAATGTCACTGTTTGGCAGCTGGCTTTGCATATTTACATATATATGGATAGATGGATTTTCTTTTCAGTGCTAATTTGAAAAGGAATTTAGAGGACTGACACACAGAACTTTGGTACTAGTTCAATTTAAATTGTTGAAGCAAAATAAAATAGCAATCTATCAAGTCAGTCCTCTTAGGCAGATTTTTCCTTAGAGTAAAAATGACCATCTTGGTAAGTCAATAAATCAGGTCTCAGTTCAGTCTTGCAGACTCTTTGGAAGCAGCCCTGTTACACAGATGAAACTGAGGCACCATTAGGACATAAACTCCTCCTTAAAACAACTAGGGAAATGTTTCACCAGTGTTGCACAGCGCTGCAAGATAGGGCAAAATGCATTTCTATCACAAGGCTTATATCAGTATGATTTCTGTTTGCAGAAGCATTTTAGTCCAAAAATGTTGGCATCAAGAAGCACATAAATCACTGAGAAGAGGAAGCAAAGTACTCAAATACTGTAGATCAGAGTATATCCATAATCATTATGATGAAGCGGGAGGAGTTGGGAAGGAGAAGCAAAAAAACCCCAAAAACCTAGTATCTTTTCTTGATTGTGTCAGTAGCCATGGTCCTACTTAATTTTACCTTAGGAAAATTACACAAATTATGAGTATTTCACCCAACAAAGATGATCAAAAGCTATGATGCCAAGATCTCTTCAAGCTGCTTGTGAAAACCCTTAAGAAATTGATTTACTGGCCTACCTCATATTTTCAAGATTCAGCTTTCCAACTTACTCGACCTTTCTAAGAACTCTTTAAAAATCTTTCTTCTGATTTTTAATTTGCAAATTAAATTTAAAATCCAGTATATTATTTCCACTTCTCCTCAGTGTGTTTTACCTCAGATTGCAAAGGCTGTAGTCAGAGGTGAATAGAGTGTGCAAACATTTTGGAAAAAGAAATGCTTTCTGCCTAAATTTAGACCTTTAAAGGAACCTTGAGTATTTTTGACTATATAACAAATTACAGTTTTTACTTTGTTGACCTGACAAAGACAAATTATGAGCAAGTCCAGAAAAAAATAATTCACACCAGGAAAGATAAAAGACCCCTGAGTGGGAGAGGTACTAATGGCCTTTACAGTAATGCAACAGCAAGAAATTTAATTCAAGAGAGCTTTTCACAATTCTTTTAATATTTCTTTTTCTTTATCACAGCATAATACCTGTCTTGACAACAGAAATGTTAACATTTGGGGCTCTATTCTTCAAAACGTCATGCTCTATTAACACTGTTTTTCTCTGGGATTTACCCTGTCAAAGAAGGAATCACCAAGGAGTAAGGTCTGTGGTTGTCTAATCACTAAATCCCTCTTCTCAATGATGCACAAATGACTAAGTACTTTTGGTGCCATTTCAAGACAGAAAGGTAAAACAGGTCAGTCTCAGGGCAGTAGGAAGCTTTTCCTGCACATGCCAGGTGTTTTATATGCAAAACAAACACAAAACTCTCTTTTATTTTTTTAAAAATGAAAAAAGTATGTAAGTCATAAGTGCATGAGGGCAGTTCTTCCTGCTGTCACCTTGTTTCAAGGCAATTGTAGACAGCAAAGTCCCTCACACAGACACGCTTGTTTTACCTGGACTTGTGATGAACATTTACATGGGTGCTGCTCTTTCAGCTCTTTCCAGGATGTGCAGCTGTGCTTTGCTGGGGTTCTCCCCTGAGCTAGGCATGCCTCACACCCGGGAAAGGAAGGAGATGGGACTGAGTGGTCACTGCTGAGGCCCCAGTATTGCCTTCTGGGATCTCTGTATTTACACACAGTTACACACCTTGACTGCATGCACTGTGAGGCTTTTACAGAAACTGGCTGTGAGACTGTACTGCTCAGGAGTGCAAATTAACAAAGGGAGGTTAGGCACCTTGGGTGCTGGACTTTGAAAGGACTGAGGGAGGCTACTTTTGCTGGCAAGTTGAAAGAACCTTACCTTTTTTCAGGCTCTGCACCTCCAGCATTTGGACTGGCAACTCAGGATGAGAACTTAACCAGATCCACAGCATACAGAGTCTGTGGAGGAAAAAAAATCACAGCAGGAGTCAAACTAGGAGGAGCTTATTAATCATGTTGAATTGTTTTATAGAGTGTTTTATTTTTGATCAAGTACTGGGTTTGCAAAATGAAGTTGGAAATGTTGCTTTTACTGTCATTTGACTGAATCATATGGGACCACATTTGGACAGAGGCTCTTTTGCTTCCTCCAATAATTATCAGATGCTAGGAAAAATGGGAAACATGGATGTGAACCTGTGGGGGAAACCTGTATGTGAGCAGCTACATGCAAAGATACATTTTTCAAGACAGGGACATAATTGTGAATACTATCTACTTAAAATTACTCCCTTTCCATTTAAATCCTTTAATTTTCTATCTTTCAAAATATTCCTTCTCCTTAAATTTTTTTTTTTTGCTAAAATCTAGGATTCAAAAGTTACATGGAGGCCTTGAAGATTAATTTTTTGGACACTTAATTTCTCCTACATAGTGGCAAGAATCTCTTTCTTACATCACTTCTATACTGGAAAAATGCTGAGCAACACTCAAAGTGCTTCCTATTTTGTACAAGTAAAAAGCAAACTGGACCAGCTATTTAGATGCAAAGATACATCTCAAGAAGAATATATTGGAATAAATGGAGAGATTCTTAATAAGGGAAGAGAGGTTGCACTTAATAGAAAGAGCATATAGAGACCCTGACTGTGGCTAATGTGCATAAAAAATTCAGCCTGTCAGATCCTCACTTTTCTAATTCAGTAATCTAAATAATTTATTTGACATTTTAGCTCAAGATGACCTTTCTTGGGAAAAAATTACTGTTTTAAACTTTTAGCAAGTGCAACCACTGCAGAGGAATGCTGTTGAAGTCTGCATTTTCCCAAACGAGTAAAGGTTAATCTTGTACAGCTCAAATACATTTTTGACCCTTTTAAACAAGTTCACAAAAGTCATTTAATTTTTTTAATATAATTTCAATTATATTGCAATATTTGTGTTAAATGAGCTTCTTCCCCTCCTCCTCTTTTTTTTTCTGTTACTCAGAAGCCATTACCCATGTGTTCTGATGGATTTAGGCAAAGGACTTGTTTTGAATGACTAAAGGTGCCATTCTACCAAATATTACTTATAAAGAAAGTTCTATAAATCAAGTGGAAATACATGGTAGATTAATAGGTGAGTAGGTTAAAACAGCCACTAGTAGAAGCAAAAAAATGACTGTCCAGAGGTTCACAGTTCCCAGATTGGTCACTTGACTCAAGTAATCAGCCTCAGAGCTATGCCACAAAATATGATCGTGTCTGTCTGTCCCTGGATTCTCTTCCTCTTACTAAACAATTCTATATTTTGCAGAGGGCATTTCGATGGTTCTACTAAAGGACATTTAGTGTAATTTTACTTGGCTATTTCTGATAATTTATCTAACTTTCCGACAGGTCACTAAAAAAATCTTTCAATGTAAGGATTAATATACCCCCAATTGTACATAATAAAGGCTATAATTCTCTCAGGGTGTTCAGGTGACTTTATAGGGGTACATTATTTATTGTCAAAAATGTGATTTTGCTAGAATAGCTGAAATATCACAAAGGTTTCAGAGTCTGTACAAAATCTGCAGAGCAGCTGTCAGCTATGAGAGGACCTAAGTAACCAGCTATCAAAGAAATGGATGACCAGTGCTGCAAAAGCCTCTCATGAGAGAAAAATGCAGGGTTTAGTGTTGTGTTCAAATTAGATCTTTTTCTCCAATGTTATTTTCCTCCCCTAATTTGCATTATTTGTGTGGTTTCAGTTCATCATATTACTCATATTGGTGTGCAACTGGAGTAATTTCAGTGTAGTCAGTATGAAGCTAGTGCAAGTTTGATGTCAGAGGAGAAGCAGTACACTCATCTCTGCTGTGATATTCTCTCCTCATGTCTCACTGATGTCAGTTAGTGCTTTCTTTTCTGACATAACAGTGGGGGTTTGATCTGATACGCCCGCACATACCAGTCAAAAACTGCTACAGAAACAGGGAGCTGAATGATCAGTGAGGCTTATGTTCCTAAGGCATTTTGGCAGTTTTAAAATCCAATGTAAATGTATTCAGCCTCTTACAGGCTTTCAGTATTATTAACTCTTAATTAACAGTACTGGGATTATCTATCTTGCAGATAGTGCCAGAATTGCAAATGCAACTTAGTTTGCAGGAGTTATGATGTCAGGTGATACTACACGGAAGACTCTGCATTACTTCCAGGAACAGCCTGTCACTAGAAGTGGTGTGGCTGTTCTCGTGCCTCACACGGATGAACCTAGTGAACCCTTCAACCCTTGGTACCATGCTAAAGCATGGAAATCCAGCCAACATTGCTCTTCCCCACATTCCAGTAACAGGAAGCACCAGGCAAAGCCACCCCAACACAGCACAGGGGTGAGTTTATTACAGCTCTGGCTAATTCATGAACAGTAAGAACACTGCATATGCATCTATTACAGTTGCTCCATTAACCAGGAAAATGGAGACTGGATTTACATGGGAGCTAGCCATATTAACTTAAGGCATGCCCACTGGCTGCTTTAAGGCATCTAAGTTTACAAAAGGCAAGCTACAGCTGCTGGATAGGCAGCATTTTAAGCATTGCTTGTATTTCTTTATCTCAGTAGCTCTCAGCCTTCTCAAGCAGATGACCAGAGATCACAGCCTTGTGTAGTGGAACAATATGGGGCTGCAGTTTGTGAAATTCATGTAGTGCTATGTTGCACCATATTTGTGAGATGTGGATGGTTTGCACTTTATCAAAATGTAAAATGTCATGGAAAAAGAGGAATAGTAAAATTCACAGCTGTTAGGCAGTGATCACTCCACTGTTAAACTTCTCCAAGAAAATCTTCCATTTCGTAGTTTTATTCAGTTCTATTCAGTCTGAAAACTGTTAAAAAGGGAATGATTTTGAGTAAATTAAGTTGGGCTAATGGGATTAAATTGAGAATTCAAAACTGGATATGTATTACTAACAGGAGAAAATGTTTTGAGCACTTTACTGGGTAAAGTTAACCAAAGGGATATGTGAGCACTAAACTGCATAGACTGCCATATGAATTTCAGTGCTGTTTGGCTTGATTGCAAAGTGAGTGACTGTATGAAAGAGCACTGGTATACTGGTTTTGAGAAAAGGGGAGTCCTGCTCCCTTGCCAAAGCTGACCTGAACATGATGTCATTGATTACTAGGTTGTAGTCCCGGTTACTTTCTGTTAATCTTGTACTAGCTTTGTGTTTTCCTTTCTACATGTAGAAATAATGTAGTATTGTTCCCTAAACCAATAGGTAGTATAAAATTGTATTAGAAGTCTCATTAAGATTTAAAGTGTCCATAAACGAACAGTAAGTCTCAGACAAGGTTTAAGTTTAGTTCTTTGTTATTTATTTTCAAAGTTATTTGTTCTTTAATTTTAGAAATGTGTTTTTCACTCATGATTGAAGTATGAAGCCACTGGAGCTTTCTGTTAAGAGAATATCTTGATAAGAGCAGGACTACTCTTTTTTTTTGTCTAAGCTCTGACAGGGTTTTTTTGTTATGTAAATTGTTATCCTCTAGTCCATAGGATAAAATCTTAATAATTTCTGAGGACCTCGAGTCTGGAGCTGAAGCAAAGATTGAATACTTGTTCCTCTCATTACCAGTTCTCTATAGCATCTAGATTTTCTGTGTTGCAAACTTGTTGCTGTTTCATACAGTACCAAGGCTCTGGGAATGACTTCATGATAAAATGATAATGAAATTATGTTTAAATCTCCTTCCTTGTTTCTATCCTCATTATGCAAATTGCATGTCTTAAAGCTGTCTACTTATCACTTATAAGTTTGGCTAGTTCTCACAAGACTTTTCGTGAAAAATGTTTCTAAACATCTTTTTCCAAATTGATTTTCTTTATCCTTATTTATTTCTTATGCATTTGTGATGACCATGAGTTAAGTAAAAATGTCTTAGGGGCTAGTGGTGATATGGCAGATGGTGATGCTTATTCTGAATTATTTAATAGATATCTTAGTAGTCTTCAAAGGGAAATACATGGAGAAAAAATACCAAGATATATAGGGACTGGTCTGCAGTGCTTTTGGATACTGATGTTCAAGAGCACTTCTTGGTATTCCTGTATTCAATTCCTTTAGCTGTGCAACCAAGGTGCATTGAGGAAGATGGCATTATTCAACAGGTTTATCTCCAACACACAATGAAAATACGGAATTCTCAACTGACCACCCATTAGTTTCCATGCAGTGTTGGACTCATCCCTTCCTTAGAGGAGATAATGAAAAATGCAGATAAGGGCATTTGTCAATTGAAAAAACAAGAACAAAATATTAGCATTTGGTACATGAACTCACAAGAAGGAATCAAAGAAATCTATTCTGTCCCACTGCACAAGAGGGAAGGATGTAGTCCTGGTTTGTAACAGAGACACTATGCATTTCTGAACATCCATTAAAATCCCTATTGTCCCTTAGGTGTAGGGCAGAGATATGACCTTACATCTGAGGGCAGTATAGTGCTCAAAGGTCTGGCATGAAGGACGGTTAGAAGCACAATAGATTGTTATCTGCTGCTCCCCAAATCATTTGGTTAAGGTCAAGAAGCTGCTAGTAAACACATAGTATGATTTGCTAAAAAGGCATCTCATTCTTTATCCCACTGAATGGCACTGTGACACATAAAGGTCAACCTTAGTGACCATTAAATGAGCAGCTACTTAAGACTGAAAAGCAAAACTGGTTTCCAGATGCAGCTGGGAAAAGGCTGTAACCAAGAAATCTGAACATTCCTGAAGTCTAGGAAACACAGGGGCCTTAATCAGATTCTGAATCCCAATAGCGTGGTTTGAGCTACACGTTGTATGTCTGCATTGTATATTTCAAACAGCTTATCAGGTATTGTACAGTATTAAAAATGCTATTCTGTGTTAAAATGGTCATAAAAGTGATAGGAGGATGAAAATTGTGTTAGATCCAGGCTTGTCATATGCTTGTATCTCCTATAATGTGAAAATTCAACAAAAGAATATATTGTTTAACTTCCAGATACTGTGTTGTTTTTATGGAACTATAGTAAAACTAATTTGTGGATCAAATTCCCAGAATATTCATAAGTAACATGTTTGTAGAGTACAATAGGGACATTCTTGCATTTGTGCTGCTCATCAGTAAAAAGCCCTGTCATAATATCTCTACTTGGTAACGTGGGCACTGCTGATGTAAAATCTGAGTCCTTCCTCGCAGCTCAATTTTAGGCAGTTATCCTGGCTGCCTCATTTGGGTAGCTGGCAGCCATAGTTCAAAGAGAAAAATTAAGAGTACCCAACATATTTCCACCCGAGTTTCAGAGTAGGGACTCATGTATTTACCATGCAATACTAACAGCCATCCAAAAGTCTGGGAAACCAGATGCCTAAAATTTGTTTAACTGCTGGGGGTTTTAGTCTAAAGATCTAAATACCCATTAAATGTGACTGTCATTACTGAAAATTTTGCCTCTCTGATACACACACGAGTCTATACATCTGTGTTGCCACTAAGAAACAGGAATTGTTGAGCATTTGCTGTTTCTGATATGCGATGGATGGTAGTAGTTGGTGCATTTTTTGTTACTATCATCACAACTTGAGACTGTGGGGCACAAAACATTAACCTCAAGCCCTACTTGAAAGTTATTTACAAGATACTTATACCTCTACACACTGTGGAAGTATCAAAAATCAATTTTTTATCAGAAGGCTGAGTTGCACTGCTGTGCATGAAAGAGAAAAAAATTGTCTGGATTTCAACATCTTAAATGGAATTACCTAAAGTGTGAGAGATGGAATGAACCATGATCTATATAAAATAGACAGACAATGTGCAGCTAACTAGAGAAAAGAATTTACAGTCTCTTGTACTTACAGCATGGTTAATTTCAGTCCATAGTGGTAGCAATGTCAAATTATTATAAACTACTGACTTCCTGGAAAGCTGAGCGAAATAAATCTGGTGATCTCTGTCCAGTTTACACTTCCAAAAAATGTTCCTTTTTTTCATGGAACTCACACCAATTTTAGATACTCATTGGCATTCTTCTTGGAAATCTTGTCTCACAGACTGGAAAGAGCTGAACTGTCTAATAATACCTGAAAGTGCATCCCCATTTTCTAGCCACCTTGATGGGAGTCTGTCCGTGAAAAGTAAAAGTTTTCTCCCCAGGGATATTAAACTGACACTTTTCCTCAGCTTTCAGGGGCTTTTTTGTGCACTAAGTGTGTAGCACTCCCCATGTTCAAACACAGACACTCTGCCTGGATATCTTTCTTTCCTGAGAATTATCTTCTCATTATTTCCCTGTCATCATTATTTCTTCTTTCTTATTTAATGCAGCAACCTGGTGGGACATATAGGTTCATATGAAGTTAATCTTAAGTCTGAAGTAAACCTTTGGCCTAAAATTCTCTTCCAAGAAGAGAAACACAAGGCTCAGATGTCTGCTTGGGTTTTTGTGCAGCTGTAATAAATTATTCACTAATTTACTGGCAATCAGACTCTCTGATCTGCTATTTGATGGATAGCCCAGTAGGTAAAGAAAACCACAGAGAATAAGCATTGTATTCAAACTTGTTACAACAGATCAGGAACCAAAAATGAGAATGATCACATGATTTCTATTACAATGAAAAAGCTCATACTGGATTGTGCTATACTTTCCAAAATTCATTAAAACCACTTAGGATGCAAACATTAAAATACCTGCCACCTACAGCTGATGTTAGCATTCTTTCTTTGCAGATTATTGAGTGGGAAAGGAAATCCAGCAGGGTGAAAGTTTGTAGACAGGCTTAGTGATTGCTAAGGGATAAAAAAAACCAAAAATACAGACATAGACATAGGCACACACCTTCCCAATATCGTGCTTTCATTTCCCTTGTTTTGGTCTGTTTGTTTTAATTCCCTTGTCTTTTCTTTTATGGCTACTTGCTTTGATTTGAGAAATGGAATTGCCTTCCAAGAAGCCAATGCTTTTAAGCAAGAGTTGCATCAAACCAAGAACATTTCTGAAAAGTTTCACTAGACAATTTGTTCAGGTCCTCCCAAAAACTCACCTAAGAGGTAGTGTGTGTTTACATGGCATTTTTCTCTGAAAAAAACAACAGGACAAGCATACAGCAGAAACAACCAACCAACCAAAACTTTGACACACATTTGGAGAAGATGATTTTCACCTGGAGACAATAGAATGTGTTTTTAGACTGAAGGCATTCAGCCTATTCTCTGTTATTCAGGAAAAAAGAGTAATATTTCTGGTCCACCCTGCAAGCTGCTTCTCCTCCGCATGGCACTCCTCCTTCTACACCAAAACCCCCCACTCCTGCCAGTCACATTTTGCTTAAAAACAATTCGTTGTGGTTTGCTGTTTTTATTTTTTTTTCAGACAGAAAATGTACTGTTGTTCTGTACATGTTTTCTTGCTGTCATACTTTGCAGACGATTTTCTTCCTATTTTCGGGGGCCTGAATCTGCCTTTGGTCACACTATTTGCTCCTCTATGGTCACCTCTGAGAAGATTAACCCTTTCATTAAAAAAGCTTGGCCAGGGTCAAACTACCGCCTGGCTCTGGACTCTTACATCCCTTTGATCTCCCAGCTATGGAGAAATTATTAGCAAATTCTAAGCCTTCCCATGTGATTTGTTTTTGTAAATTTGTAGAAATTATTCCTAATCCTATTACGTGGCCGAGGGCAAACCTGCATTAAATATATGAGACTTTTTGTTATGTGGCAGATGGATAATAAAGGAATGCTGAATGCAGCCCATTCCAAGTTATGGGAATCTGGACACTTCATCAGCATTCACTTAATCCTCTGCCATGGCCTACGCCTTTGATGAATGCTCTCATTTATGACCACTGATGCCACTCACTTAATTTCAGAGAAGAAAAATAATACCTAGCTGTTAATGTGAATATTTGAGTTTATAGCTGTACAATGAATAATTGTGACATTATCAAGGGAACATCTTCTTATACATTATTCACTTGTATAGACCACATTAACCAGAGAGAGGAAACTTTCAGTTTTGCATCTTCCATCTTCTTTGGAAGGTAGGCATCATGCAGACAAAAGTCAGTGTCTTAACCCAAATTCTAGCTGACAGTCCGTATCAGCCCTCACTATATTTTGCTCATTGTTGTGCCAATCTCCTATCTCACCAACGACATTTTTTCAAAGAAAGAGTGGATTTCCTAGAGACTCTACCCCATGCAACTTCCATGGCTTTTTATTGAATAGGAAAATGTATCCCTCCTTTTTTGCTTTAATACTGTTGCCATGTAGCATGTCTGTAAATTTAAGCTGAAAATTAAGACAGCACACAGTTTTTGTTGGTACTTTATAAAAATATGTGTCCTGTATTAATAATGTTCTTTTCATGCATTTTAAAAATAAAACTAAAACTCAAACTCATAAAAACCCTGAAATTCATAAAATTAAATCTTCAGTGTTCCTCATTATTCAGCTTACAGCTTTCCCATTCAGAACCATAAATATTAAGGTCTGTAAAATATATTAATTTATTTTGTAGTAATCTGTGTTTTCCTAAGGTAGGTGGCTTTTTTAAGGACATTTATAATACATCTGATCTCTCTTCAGGTTTCCTTATTTCACTGGAGAGAAAATGTGATTACAATCCTAATGTAAATATTACTTTTAACTGGAAATGCTTCCATGTTTTAAAGTGTTTTTATTTATTTTTGAGTGTATAGCAGAATTTAAGAGTAGGAGTTTGCTATGTTTTTATCCTCCTTTTCTGCAAGTGTGGTAATTTTAGTTGGTATTTAATGGTGCTAAAATTCTAAATGTAGAACCCTGCTGTCCCTTTTAGTTTGCATGTATAAAATTCAGAGGTAAATTGAAGTTCTGGTAAATCATCAGTGTGAGAAATGTTTCTAGATATAGTAAACTGTAATAAAAAAAACCCAGTTAAACATCTTTTCCTGGTGGGAGTTTTCACACACTGTAACTAATTTGCTTGAATCAACTAGAATATTCAACGGGAATAAAAATGTGTAGTTTATTTATTTATAGTAAGTTTATTGATCACTACTTTAAAATGTAGCATAGCAGCATAACAGGACTGACTGCTCCAAAATGAATATTCATAGGGGTCCCGTGTGGAGTAGCTGCTTCACTTATCCTCTTCCCTACTGTCACCTCCTTTAACACACAGGCTGCACAAGGCACATGCAAGATTCTGCACACACGTTTTATTTTGTATGTTACGAGGTGCCTGACAGAACACAGAGCACTGTCAAAGTGGAGGGTTTTATTTGGAAAAGGGATTGTAATGCCTTGTGCAATGTGTCCATATCGTTATAAGGATCCAGGATCTATTTTTTAACGTAGAAAGAAATGCAAACTGTTCTGTGATTGTAAAATGATACAATAATGAAAGATTGCAACTTAATTGACTTCAGGGAGAAGAAGGCATGGCCTTAGTTTAACATCATAATGGGATGAACTAAATTCTCACCTACTTGCATCTCTACACTGATTTCAGATGCTTTTGTTTCCCTCTCCCCCCAAGAGCCACTAATCTAAACATTTCTGCAAAGTTACAGTGTTATTTCTAAAATATTTGATTTCCTCTTAGCCCAAATTCTTGGTAAGAAAATAAAGTAAGGCATAGATTTACACAAGTAGAAAACAAGAACATCAAGCCTATTAACAGTGGGTCGAATCTTCCAATTCGTGTTTTGGTGACATTCTCCATAATTCTGGTCAGACATTTTACATGACATAAATAGCCCAAAAGTTGAACTCCCCCCTAAAATTATAGTATAAACCATAATAAAAATGTTCTTGAAGTACGTCTAAATTGAAACCCAGAAATGGCAAAAAAATACACATGAATGGACTTTAAAGGTGGTGGGTCATTATATATTAATAGTTGCTTAGATGTTTTGATTCATTCTTGGTATAAGTAATGGCCAAGTAAGGAAATCCAGCTTGGATCAAATTTTGGAATTTTTTCAGAATATATGAGGTTTGAGAACTAAAGTCACCATGCATTTTCCTCAACAAGCATGATGCCAATGGAAACCTGTAACATTTACCTGTGGTGGGGCCAACCTCTCTGGCAATAAATGTCAAAAAATCATCCTTTATTACTCTAATAAGAATATAAAAGCTTCATTATATATGATGCATGATCAGTATCTGGGGATTACTTGCTGTAGCAGTTAAGGCTCTACTGAACAGGCAGATAGTGGTCAAACTCCCTGTTTGCTATTAGGTACAGATTACTCTAAGATCACACTGTTAAACCTAAAATGTATAAAATATCTTCCATAAACTATACACTGGAGGCAATTATAAAAAAGAGCAGGAGCAATATAAATATTTTTGTTGTTGTTAGCTCCTATCAGTCAGGCTGGCAGCTAGAACATTTTATTTTTCAGAAAGTGCAGGGGGCTGTTTACATTCTTTTTAACAAGTGGGCTGATACAGACTGGAAGGCTGTTCATTGAGCTTTTCCTTATGATTTTAATGCTCATCTTACAGGGTTTCTTTGAAGAATTTTAAGTGAGTCTAAACAAAGCCCTCACCAAATGTAATATTCCTGTAAAGCAGTGTGTTCTTTTCATATCTGGAATGAGAAGGTAATGAAAGCATGCTGGTGTCATGGCTCCAATCTTGCAATCACGGGAGCTTTCTTCAGTATAAAGCATAGGGAGGAAAGAGAAGCCACAGAACCAAGAGAAACCTCACCAGCCAAGGTACTGGTTGTTTATTACTGGGCACTGAAAGCAAAGTGAAAATGACCCACTGCCCACCTCTGTGGATTTCGTGGTTGCAGAGTAATCCTTCAGTTATCCTCCCAAAGACTGAAACAACTGCTTTTACTGGAAAGTGAGACACACTTGTGGCTTCTTTCTCATGAGTCTGTTTTCCAGTGTGGTTGTCTTTGAAGCATACAGCCTTTATCATGTGCAATAAATCATACTTTGCTGTAATGTTGCCTTGCTAAAATATGCTAAGAAAGCTTTGAGCAATATTTACAAATAGTTTAAGTGTCATAACAATACACCCACTACTCAGGCTTCCATCGATTTTACTGTAATAAGAGTTGTAATAAAGGATACCACTTTTAAGTATTATGAAAGTATTCTGTATAAAGAAAGATAATTGGGAGAAAAATCCCTAAAACCTATATCAAAATCATTTTGCAAATTCTACGATCAGAGCTGTCAGAAAAAGTAACCACAATCTCTCTTGTCTAAGAAGAATTATCTGGTTCTGTGCTGCTGCTGCTGCATGTCTTTCTTTCTGTCCCATATAAGTCGTTAATTTACTCAAAAAGATCAAAGCTCAGCTACTGCCACAATTAAAAAAAAAATTAAAAAGCAAGTTGCTATAAATAAATTTGTGTTATGCTACTGAAAAGAGCAGCAGCCTTACTTCCCCATTGAGGGTGAAGTTCCATCCTGTATATCAAGTGTTAAACTCTGCTGCCTGTTACGTGAGTGTAAAGCTGGTGTAATTCCTCTGCCACAGAAAGAAGCCATTCAAATTAACATCAGTTCAAAAGACGGAAGACCCAGACCTGCCCCCAAGCATTTGAAAGTCACTCGAATATATTTATTAATGAATACTTCTATTGCATCCAACTTTATGTTTTTAAGACCTTCCTTAGAGAAACTAAGAAAGGTATTTGAAAACAAGCTAAGTCCTTTTTTTCCTATTCACCTTTATTTTTATTTGCTATTTTAATGGAGTGTGGAATATGCCTGCTACACTTGTCAGTAACAAGGGCCTATTTCAGCCTACTGGCATCAATGAGTGATATGGGGTGAATTTTGTTTCTTCTAGCAGGTTACTATAGCTGTCGATCCACACCACTTAGGTCTTGACAGAAACATAATCATGTTATATGGGTATATACAGAATGAGTAGTTAAAGTATATTAGAAAACATATACACTGAAGTGGATCATTATTTTCAGGCTAAGAAAGCAAGGCACCAGCTGAAGGCTGCTTCACTAGCTGGAGCTTGGTATCATCTGGTTAACCAAAAGGAAATATGGGGTAATCTAGAGAACCCATGTTCTGCCTCCCAAACATATTGTCTGCTTTTCTACTGTAAAGGGCCTATGGATGCAGTGACTTCTTGAACCCTTTCTCTGAAGCCAGAAGTGGCACTCATGAAAAGAAAAGCCTAACCACTCTGGCCACACCAGTGTCGGCTTCTCAAATCTGACACTGCCAAGATGCATTATATTCCAACTGCATTTTTAGCATAGCAACTCGGGATAATATTTTAGGGGAAATCTAAACTAATTTACCCCACAGTCAAAATTCTTCCAAGGACCAATTTGTATTTTCATATTAATAACATTGTTTAAATCTGCTGCCCTCCTACTATTATACTGATATATCTGTGGAGATTATAAATTTTTTATTTTCTGAAAAAAAAAATAATGCAAACAAATGTTTTGTTTTGCAAATTAGGTGTATAAGTAGGTTTACTTGCAGTTAGCATAACTTTTGGAAGGAAATAGCCCCTGCATTTAATAAGCAGCAGACAAGAATTGTCCAGTAAATTCCAGGGCAGAGTGTTCAGACAAGCTACAAAGCAAGCTGTGATGGAAGGGAACTTGTAGGTCCCTGTCTAGTATTAAATTTTCGGTCTTGATGTGATTGTATTATTTTATCTCTGTGAATTTAGCACATTTGATATATGGTTATAGCCCAATAAATGTAACAATAAATATCACATTTGTATTCAATTTCAGAGGTCTCCTTCCCTCCCTCACACCAGCAGCAATGGGTGTGATCTTATAAGGCTCTGACTGTAAATAATCTGGTTAAATACAAGGTTACAGATGCACTGACAATATAGACAGTCACGGAGACTGTGGTGAGATTCAAGCCCCCAGATGTGTCTCCTTGCCTCAGTCAAAGCAGATGTATATGATTCTGAAAAAGCAATGCATAATCTATTTTTGTTTGTTCAATAAAGGAACTGTATATTTACCATATCTTTAGGGATTACTTTTTATTGTTTTCAAGGAAAT
This sequence comes from Sturnus vulgaris, assembly GCF_052056855.1. Classification (NCBI taxonomy): domain Eukaryota; kingdom Metazoa; phylum Chordata; class Aves; order Passeriformes; family Sturnidae; genus Sturnus; species Sturnus vulgaris. The sequence continues at coordinate 17,864,960 of NC_142248.1, read as the reverse complement.
AATTTCAATGCTTACAAATTGTTGGATGACATTCCCTTGTACATTTTTAAATATGATATGCAGGGAAAAAAATTTCTTGTTCTAATCTTTTTATTTAGAATAGAAAAGCTATGTGTAATCTAGGAGATGAAATATGATATCTTTATTAAAGAGGAACATTCTAGCTCTATTACACTTACAGGTCTGCCAGTATATCCATTAAGGAATCCATTTTTCAGACTTTTAACACTTGTCTATATTCATACTGGAGAGAAACTTGGCACTCAGGTTTATAGCCCAGGAGCAATTTGTGCTGCTATTTACAAATGTCTCTTGGTATTCATTTAAAAAAATGTTTTTCTATTAAATGCCTGAAAACCATTTGGTTATTTAAAATGCAAATGGGAACAATATTAAAAAGAGCACTGCTGACTGCTCTAAGAGTCCCATGCTGTAGTCTGATAATACTTCTGCCATATGAAGTTTATCATATTAAACCATTTTAGAATAGCTGAAATTTAGGAGATGTGGCATTTTTTGACATTAGAGAGCTTATGTGCCAAAAAAAGAGCTGCTTCTCTTTATCATTTAGCTAATACATATTTTTAAAATTGTGTTGCACTCATTTGCACATCATAATCATCCAAAGATCCTCATAAAGGTAAGTCACAGAATCACAGAATAACCAGGCTGGAAGAGACCTTCAAGATCATTGAATCCAACCCATGCCCAAACACCTCAACAAGACCATGGCACTGAGTGCCACATCCAGTCTTCTTAAAACACATTCAGGGATGGAGACTCCACCACCTCCCCAAGCAGACAAATCCAGTATTTTATTATTCTTTCAATGAAAAGCTTTTTCCTAATATCCAACCTATATTTCCCTTGGCACAGCTTAAGACTCTGTCCTCTGCTTCTGTCAGTTGCTGCCTGGAGAAAGAGACCAACCCCACCTGACTACAAACACCCTTCAGGGATTTGTAGAGAGGGATCAGGTCACCCCTGAGTCTCCCTTTCTCCAAGCTAACAAGCTTTATAAAAAAAAGGCAAAACAACCTATGAGTTTATTTAATGCTGTGGTTTATTTCAGTACCAAAATTATTAATATCTGACATCATAGCATAATGCAGTTTATACTAGTTATTTTTGCATTTTTCGTAATTAATTCTAACTTAAAATAATAAAAATTAAAAATCATTCTATCTAAGCATGCTATTTTATCAGGGAAAATGTGGTTGAACCAAGGTAACACAACCAACTTAAGTCACATCACATTTTCCAGTCTTACTGTCTGAATGCAAATTGACAGGGATTTAATGCAAATACACCTTTGCTTCTTTGTTTATAAATTTTCATTTTAATTTGTTCTTCAGCTAGAAATCCAGTTCTTCTGAAATTAAAATCACCATTTTATTTTCTGGACCCTACTTGCCAAGAAAAGCTGGACCAGATGATCTTTGAGACACCCCTTCTGAGCTGGTGTTCTATGATTCTATGATTTGTTCTGAAAAAAATCTGAAAAAATAATCTTTATCCTCACCAGATGTAAGTTAAGAGGTCTGTTGACTTTGTACTGTTTTATATGAACTGAGAGATTACCCTGGGCTCATAATAAATACATTTAAAGTTGAGAAAGGTTGGAAACAAAACATCTATAAACTATTGATATCAAACCTCATCATAAATAAAGTTCTATTCCTAATTCCTCATTTGAATCCTTTGTTTTACAATAAATAAAATGATAAATAGAATTTTGATAACTTCTTATCAGACTGGGTTTCTTAATTTTCTGTAAGCTACTGTAGTGTGAGCTGGAAGCACTGAGGAAAATATTACAAAGAAATGAAATCCAAAGTCAAGTGGTCTTTTTACCTTCGGGTCCTTTCAGATTTTAAGGGTTTAGAAAAGGCCCATCAAGCTCCATTTAGACTTCAGGAATAATTCCTTAAAGCATTTCTGTAAACAAAATGATTCATAGCATAGTTTTTTTGTTCAATTTTATAGTTGCTGTTCCTCAGTTAAGTGTACAGGGGGTTTTTTTTCCAAGATTGTACTTTTCACTTCTGCAAACCTAATTTTTAGTCTTGGGTTCTGAAAAATCAGAGGCTATTTAGAATACAATGAAGAATAAAAATGTGATCAATTGTAAGAAGTATTTCTGTGAAGTCTGAACAAAGTGGGAATCAGAATTGCAGCCCCAAGTATTTAAATAAGCTATTACAAAAGGAGTGCTAGGAACCATTATATTCCATGATTTCTTGTGAATAATAGAAATGCTCTCTATCAAGTATTTTTACTTAAATGGAATAAATGTTTGAGACAGATGGTGTTCATCCATTGTAACCTTTCATGCCACTACTGTTGGTATTGTTACAACTTCTTCTATTAAAAACATGCTTTGAAGCTATTAAAAATACTCTAAAACCTACAAGGAAGTGTAGTTTTAATCACCATACATTAGTATCTCCATCTTTCAGTAGTGTGTCATTTATGCTTTAATGACATCAGTGTAGAATTTCAGCATTCTTGCACTAAAAATGCCTGTCATATACAAACAACATTATGGCACTTTCTGTATAATATGCCTATAGTACTGCTATTATTTAATGGTGTGCTTTTATATTGCTGAAGTTTTAAAGGATAAATGTGCCTACATGCTATACTAGTGCTGGGGCTAGTAAATAGGATTGCTTGCTGTTAATGAGGTGACCAGACCTTCACCCCTAGTTATGATGGGCCAGTATCACTGAGATAGAAAAAAAGTCACATTTATGACTAGTAAAGAGCAGAAGTAATCTCTGAGTCCCAGTTTATCAAACCTCCTGTTATCTGGAGCTGTTTACTGGTGGAACACAATCATGTGCAGTAAGAATTTGGCTGGCAGGGCTTGGGTTTGCCCAGTTTTCATTTAGGAGCTTAGAGATTTTCACCATTTGGGCTTACTTCCAGCAGGCATCCCCACTCTTCTCACCATATTCCAAGGAACAACCAAATTAAGTGTTTTCGTGGACTTCTATAGTTAAATTTAGGAAGCCTGTCCTGTATGACCACTCTGTGATTAAACTTGCTGCTTACACACAGGTGAAAATCTGACTCTAGTGGGGATCAACCGAGAAATAAAGAGAGGAAAAGTGCTAGTTTCCAGGCATATGGAGCCATGCATGCTATTGCTGTTTCCATGCAGCAGTACTACATGAAATAACTTTGCTTGTAAGGCACATTTTATTGGATTTGGTGAGATCTACTATCTTAAATACATCTGCTTCTTGTTCATGCAACACAAGCAATGTTTATGAATTCAGGAAGAAATATTTCTTAGAGTGTTCTGTAAGACTGAATTATCTGCAGCGGCTTTCTGGATGGAACATAGGCCTGTAGAAAGATTATTTTTGTGCGCCTAATTAATGAACAAGGCAAAAAATAAACATTTTCTCTTTGTAGTACCGAGCATTTAATTTAGATTATTATTTTCTGATTTAAGATGCAGTTCTATGAAAGTGGTTTTTTTATACTGCATTGCACACTTACAAAAGCATTCATAATACTGTTTTTAAAATTTTTTCCATTATGTGTTCTCTTTATATTCTGTACATTCACAGTTTGTATATTTTTTCAGAAAGGTAATTTACTCATTGAAATAGCAAAGTGGATTTTCAGATAAAACAAGAGATACCTTGTCTGACCACACATAACCTGTATATATCCTCTTCAAAGAGAAAAAACCCGAATAAAATCTTGCCAAGAGAATCCTTACCATTAAAATATCTATTACTTTTATAACATATTAAGTACAAAAAATATTTTGAATTTAAATTGACAGAATGTGTACAGAGTCTTTGGGCTATGGTGAAATTTGAGAAATGAGGAATAGGTGAATGTGTCCCATGACAAGAGAATGTATCCTTTAATAATGACATCAGTTTCACATCCACTAATATAGTTCGAGTGCAGTAGGTTATTTAACTCCAATGAACCAAGCTTTCAAATCCAGTTAAATATCTCCTTGGCTTTCTTTTGGGAATGACATGGCACAGTCTTGGGAAAATGGAGTCCTTTTAATTCTGCTGACCTCTGTCACTGTTCGTACCCACCACATGCAGGTCAGTGCTGGCAGCTGCTGCAGGAGTCCTTGTCACCGTGTTGGTTACACAAAATACCTGCTCCCAGCTCAGGCCTGCAGCCCATCTGCTTATTACTACAGACTTCCATTCTTAAAAGAAAGTCTTAAAGCTGTTGCTGTAGCTTGACATTAAACCTTACTCAGTTTTAATAAGGAGTATTAATTGGGATATATTTTCACTGATTCTAGAGTAATTTATTCTCATAAATGAGAAGATGATAGTTCATTAGTTAGCATGCAGAAAAACTCTTTTATTCATTTAGATTAATTAATATAATATGATAAAAGTGCAAGTCTGACACTGTAAGAAATAATTTTATATGCATTTGGAAGAAGATGCTGGTTGTTCAGAGGAAGCAGACGCTTTAGCTGAGATGCTGGGATTCTGATCCCATGACACTTAATAGTAATTACTAACTACACATGCAACAGAAGCACTAGCAATTTTGGTACATTTAAACCCCCGTTTTACCTGCAAACTTACTGGTCTTTAAGCTGAGGCAGGTGGGATAATCAGGTGAATAGAAGCCCTTCAGCTAATGTGTGTTGTTCAACACACACCTGTGTGTGCACTTGGAAAAGAAAGTCTGTCTTGTTTTGCTGCTGAGGCAGCCACAAAACGTCAAGATAATCTTAATTTATCCATTAAAAATGTAGGCCCATATTTAAGAGTCATCAGCAATAAAGGAAAATATACTGAATCATTTCAAGTGCATGCTAATCATTTAATGTAATAAATGGAGCAACTCTAATTATCTCCCGAGGAAATGATTTCACACTAAAACAATGGAAATGAAGAGGTTACTTTGGGAGCATTATACACAGCTGAAAATTACTCATCTGAATCTAGAGGATATTTCAAATAAATAGAAAGGATTGCTTATGCCTTTTCAGTAATTATTTAGTGCTATGAGAGAAAGAGTAAACGATGGCAAAGATATTTAGTGATTTTCACTCAGACAGTGAGGCTTTCACAGGTGCCGTTATACAACCAAGCACTGCTCCTTTTCACTGAGACACTGCTTAACACAAGATCAATGTCATAACTGCAAGTTCAGAATGTAGTTGAAGGGTGAATAAGAAAAGTAATATGGTTGTATTTTATATTTGTTAATTAGAGTCGGCATTAGATTTTGTAGATTTTCAATTGATAATATCCATGAGCCTTTCCCTTTGGGTCTCTGTGACTCTTTATTTTTAAAAGGATAAATAAAAATATTTATGATTTTTATCCCCAAACTAAATCCCATGAAAGCTTATTTTGGAAATTCAGCACATTTTTAGACAACAAAAAAATGGAAAGCAAACTTTTGAATAAGATGTAAGAATTTCTCAGGGAGTGGGGTTAAAATTGAGTTTAATGATTCAGTCCATTCCCTCCAAGGGAACTGATTTCACTGCAAGCTAAAATGTTTTGTTAAATTATGTACTTCAGTTGCTTGGGTGTTATGTCTCTCTTGGAGAAGCACATGAAATGAGCACTATCCTCCTAGGCATTTTAAAAACACATCCACATTAAATAGAATATATATACAGTGGTTGAGCATACAGTCTTTTTAAAGTAGATAAGAAAATGATTTTGACTTGTTTTAAAAATCTTTTTTCCTTAAATGGCTCTAAAGCTAAGACTAAAAGATAGATAATGTGGACTGAAAAATTTTCCCCTTGCTTTCAGTTTCGTGGAGAATAGCACATTATAGGTACTTCCTTTTGTGCAAGAATCACATCAAATACCAGGAAAAATACATCTGTTTTGGCTACATATTTAACAGCATGCTTTCCAGAACCATCAATTTGTCTTTATTAATACATCAAGTGCAGTTTGTTTAAAATGTTTGTCCATTCCACCGCTGTGCTACTACAGATATTATTACCTTATACTTATTACTAAAATTGGATAAGATAGAAGGGAATACAGCTTTTCTCCATAGTGAGGGATATGACCTAGTTCAAGACAAATTAGTGCACAGTGATTCTAGAAGCATAAATAGACGACTGCAACTTTTTGAAGGTCTGCATTTATTCTGAAGCTGACAAGAGTATTTCACAAGAGACTAGACAATTGTTTTTTTATCATAAGATTACTGTTCATCATGTACAAGAAAACAATTGTTATCAGGTATGAACTTAATTGGAATCAACTGTAGCAGTCTTTACAGGAATTTACCAAAATATCTGCCATTCAGAGCTGGCTTACCATAATATTCTCTATGGAATAGTTGACCACAGGATTCTCATTCACAAACAGCCAGGTTAAACAGTTAAATGCTAGCAAATCCTGCATAGCCCTGTGGGAAATTTCACTTTAATCCCGAACTTATAAGAGGACAATCAAAGCCCAAAGCCTGGGTAACAAATCTGATCCTCTGTTGCAATCTGTGCCCTCATGGGAAGGAGAGAGATGCTCCCTGTACAAGCCTGAGATGGATAAATACCTAAATGATGAGATAGATGGGGAATGCAGAAGAAGCGTCTGGCTTCAGCCATTCGCTTCCAATTTCACATTACATTGTGAAAGGCAATTCTTGTGCAGCTTGGGAACAGCCAGTCCTGATTACTATAAGTTGAAGTGTGGCTTAAGGAATGATTAATGACAGTGTCAGGAGAAAACAAAGCACAATGAGAGTTATCTCTAATCCACCTGCTTGCAGATGCTATAGTAAGGGAATGAAAATGGCCCCGGCGAGCCCTGATAATAAAAAAATCAAAATAGAAAGGTGCAAAGCTGTAGATATGTATTAATCTGATATATAAAAACTAGGTCTTAGCTTGAATAAAGCATTAGGCATGAATGGAGCCCCATAGGTGATAGATATTAGAGCATAGTGGACTTCACATTGTCTGTTTTTTTTAAATCAAACAGAACTGTTCCCTTCAGTATTGCCTTTGACATTAATAGGTTGGTATTTGAAAAGTCACAGTTCACTAGATGAGCAGGCTTGTGAGTTCAAGCTCATTAAACAAAACCTTTTTGTTGCTTAAAAAAAAGTGACACCATACCACCACCTTGTGGTTCGGTGATGCAGAGGCCCACGGAGGAGAGAGCTGCTCCCAGTTCCACACACGCTACACTCAGATGAAGCACAGTTAGTTAAAATATCTCCTTTCCTTTGGAAAGGAAAAAAAAAACCCACAAGCTCCTTCAGCAAGCACAATACCTCTGAAAGGCGGCCAGGCCATTTCAAAGGGTTCTTTCCTAGGTAGGTTGGCTCTGTTTCAAGACTGGGGCTATTGCAAAAGGAAGGGTAGTCACTTATCACAGCTATGACTGAATATGCACATTATGGTGGTTTCTTTCAACTTCATTGCAGCTACTCAGCTTCTCTGCCTTCCTGACCCATCCGTCTTCCTGAACTTCACATCCGCTGGGAAATCTTGCCCAGGCTGCGAGGTGAGCTGAGCCCTGGGAGGATTGCCGGTGCAGAGCTGTGAGACAGCCTGGCTCAGAGCTCGCCGGTGTTCATCAGACAGGGCACGTCCCTCCAGATGCGCGCCACTGACAGCCTGCACACTGATAGAAATTCCAGTCTTCACATCTGAACTACTCACTTGCTTTGCAGGTTTCATCTACTGAAAGGTAAAGTTTGCATCATTCTAGGGAGAACACCACTGTGTTTTTTCATGAGGTAGGATTGTTAAAATTCTAGGCACACCATAAGGTTTCCTAAAACATTGAAGCTACCCAGGAATCTAAACATTTTCACTCTTGTTCAGGCACATGTTCTCCCTATGTCGCCAAGGATACTTTGAAAATTTTAACCATCATCGTGTTAGTCAGGAATATAAACTGAAACAGAATACTTCCTGAGGCCTGCTTCTCTGCCAGATTTAAAGGTATTGCCTCTTGTCAACAGGGAGGGAATTATTTGGCCCCACTGAGTTGAGAAACAAAAGTCTCATTGATTTAACTAAGTCAGGATTTCAATCCCAGTGGGTTTTGCCCCCTCCTTTTCCTTAATATGACCAGAAACAAGTTAAATGTTAATTTATATTTCATGGAAGTATTTTAATATTGGAAAATCTAATGAAGATTTAGCACTTGGCTTTTAATGAGGCTGACATAACTGTCGAAAGAAAGCAAATACATTATTTTAATTGATATTAATTCATAAGTGCTTCTGATTTATATATTAAACAAAAAAGAAAGTGTCTTGTCATGCACTACAAAATTTATTGTGTATTCAACCATCATTTACTCTGGATCTTCTCTCTCTCTCTTTTTTTTTTCTTGTATGAAAAGTATGATGGAAGCTGCTATGTAGAATTGTACAGCTGCTGCATATGCTATAAGTACTGTGATCACATCACCCTTATTTTCTGATGACGTGACTCAAGTCAATTCTATCCATGTGTCTTTGTCTCCACCTGACATCTCCTGCTATCATTATAATCATGCTGTATGGTTTGAAGCTTAAAGCTTTTGTATACTGTATTTTCTTAATAATGCCAGGGAGCCAGGCAGTTTCTGTTCTATAAAGATACATTGCTATAGGCACCAAAGGGTCTCAGTTGAAAATTTTTTGATCAAGAATTGACACCAACACAAATCAGGGGTGTTCAGCTAAAGTCTTGTTTAGTCCGTTTTATAATCTGGGGGTAAAAAATAGATTTGGATATATGTTTGGTCCTGATCGCCTTTTCAGGCATTAGGGTCTCAAGGCGTTTATTCAAGCTAAGGTTTGGAGTGGAACAAAGCAGAGGTTATGAGCGAATTGAAAGTGGGTTTATCTGAGTAACAACACAGATCAGAGGAATAATTTAGCCAAGAGAAAGTTGTGTTACAACTAGAATGCTTTATATAATCATGAAGGATGTTTAGTGAAAATTTGAAAAGTAATGCACCAGTGTCATTAGGCAGACATTTTACTATGAAGATGTGATAGGTTGAAGCTAAATGCAAAAGCATTTAAGGGTTAATTTGTGTGCTCACATCCCAGTATTGAAAAAATGAAGTTACCACTGTCAAATGCTTGTCTGAGATGCTTTTATACCAGTCCCATTCTCTGTTTTCCTCTTCTTTGCAATCAAATGTTTCATTCCCTTCAACCTCATCCTCCCTTCCCATGACATTAGTTTCTCTCTTGATCCTGAGCAGCCTTCGGGAACCTGAAAGATTTCCTTTAAAAGATTGCACTGAGCTTTCAAATGTCTCCTCAGAAGCATACTACCTTTGGATGAAATTCTGGTCTTGATGCATAATCTATTTTAGGTCTGTCTTCCTGCTTTCTTTACAATGTGTGCACCCAGGGATTTTCAAGCAGGATTCTGTTCTGAATGTAGAGTTCCTGAAAAACATTGAATCCTTGCATCACACCCTGTAAGATCTGAAAGCAGGCGCAATCTCAGCAGAGATTTACAGACTATCACAAAATGTATTTTAACAGAAGCTGAGAATCCTGTTACATAGTGTTAAAGGCAAGGGGTGAGAAAAGGTAGAGGATTAGAAGATCAAACTCCTTAAAAGAGGGTTCAGATTGGTTTTGAACACCTGACAGAGATTTAAACTCGCTCTTTCCAAGCTGTTTTTGTGCAAACAGATTCATCTCTGAGTTGCTAGGAGTGACGTCTTCTTTTATTCAGAAAGCTCCCTAACCAGTTATTTCAAAAGATATTATGTGAGTGTTCTTTCTGGCCAAAACTCATTCCACTCTCCAAAGCCAGAAACAAGCCAAAAGCAAGAATGAATAATATACAAAGGGTGGCTGGTCTGGTTCTTGCAAAATCAAACTAGTCTTGGCTCCAACCCTCCTTTAGATCCAAAGCTAAGCCCTGCAGCTCATAACTATTTCTACACTGGGTTTGCATATCTGCCTAAATTCCCTACCTTCTACTCTATTTGTACCTTGGGTAAGGTATTATTTTTCCTCTCATTTCCTATCCTTAAATTGCGCAGTGCTATTGATTCAATTATAGTTATTTGTGATAATATGGTTGAAGAGTAGGTGAATATTGAGTGTACCCTGCAGAGAAGACTCAAATTAGCGCCTGGTGGGGAATTTAAAACTAAGTATGTTAAAATAGAGCTACACTCACTTCTTGTAAAGCAAAGTAGCATCCAAATTACTTTCTTGTGTATAATTACGGAGTCTTCATACAGGTTCTGTAGTTTAATAGTAAGTCATGTGCTCACTGATGTCACCATCACAGGGAGCATTCTGAGGCAGGACATGATATGGTACCAGGTTAAAAATCGTGGCAGCTGTTGTGAGGTAATGTCGAGATCCCTATTTAAATTGCATGCTAGGCTTGTTTTTAAAAAGACTTTAATATATTCCCACTTTATCACGTCGTGACTTTTAAGCCATCTCCTTTGGCATAGGCTCACCTGCAGCAAAATAAAGATTCCTTCTTAGATTTAGGCTGGACAATGTAATATCAAGTTCAGTTGTATTTACCTGAATTAACAATAATTCTGGTCATTTATGTGGACACAGCTCCTGCTGTGACTGCATAAAACAACAATAATGGAGCCATAGAAACATTTGGAAACAGAATCAATTCTCTGTGTTCAGTAGGTGTTGAAAAAGTATATTTCAGTTCTAATTGGAGTGCTGGTTCTTTGTAGTTTGAGGTTGCATGTGTGAGTGCTCTTGACAAAGTATATGCTACTGCAGTATAGCCTTTAGAATTCTTTTGCAATAATCCCAACACCAACAGCTGATCCATATGCAGTTGACAATAGACTGAATGTCTTGGCTAAATATGTGACTTTCTTTAGCAGTGCATCTACGACATGGGCAGCAATCGTCAACGAAGTGTCAGTATAAGGACTGGTATATTCCTCGAGTGAATCACCTACACCAATGTAAACACATTTATGCTGATAACTTAGTCCATGTTGTAGCCTTTTGTTTGTTCAGAACATTTAAAAGAAACTACATTTTTAAGGAATGAATTGAGGTGTGCAGTGTGGAAAAGAAAAGAAATAGAGCATAAAATGAGGGTAGCTCAGATGCATTTAGCATCTGTAAACAAAAATCAGCATTCACTCAGATAAATAGATTTCCATGTGATGTTCCTTCTTTCTCTCTTTCTCTCTTTGTTAATCATGAAGCTTTTTTCCTTCTTTTTTTTTTCTAAAGCTAGTGGTAGATCTGCTCCTGGCAGTATGTTATGTTCAACCATTAGTTTATTTTTTAAGACTAAGAAGAGATATTTCTACATTATAAATTATTTATAAACATAAGAACAAAGGGAGGCTGTCAGGGCTGCTGGTACTTTGAGAAAACAGGGAAAAAAAAGACGATGAATTTATGAAGAATACAATTTTGCGAAGGGAGGAGGAGGGAGAAAGCAACTACTAATTATTAACATTCATCTGCAGACAAATCCTGAAAGAATAGGATTAGAGGGATACATTTACATCTGTCTGTCACAAAAAGAATTCTCATTAAAGGTTTACTAGACTGTCACAAAACTTCTTCTAATGTTAAACTTGAGGGTCTCATGGGGGAGAGGAATATCTCACTTTTGGCCCATTCAATGAAGTGATATTAAAACAATAAATAAAAAGCAAATAAAAACACTTGCATTTTAGTAAGAGCTCCAGCTGAATCTGCTTAGGTGACACAAAAGTTGATATGCCATGGAAAAAGTTTTACATGTCAGAACAAGTTTCAGTAGTTTCTATTTACACAGCCATGTGTACTTTGAGACATGATATGACTGCCACAGCAATCACTTTGTGAATAGCATTCATCATCTGGACGCTTCTTTTCATCTATAAAAAGAAATCTGCAATAGGTTGCTTTGACAATTCAAGATGCTGAGCCACAGTTTCTTTGCTTTAAAGAAACAGACATTAAGGTTAAATACATTAAAAGTGCACAAAAATAAACACGCTGTGTACGTACAATATGTTGACAATAGCAAACTTCAATCTACTGTAGTTTTGATCAAAGAACTGAATCTGTGGAAAAGAAATCCTGAATCTAGCTAAAGCTGTCATTTTCTTTTTCATAGCAAACTAATTTATATTGAGCACACATCACTGAGGAAAAATCTAGAACAGTTTTATATTACTAGAGCCATTGTATGTAGCTGTATTAGTAGGGTGTTCAGACAGCTACTCTTAGGATTATACATATCTTTTACTGGAACAGTATTCTAGTTAATTAGATTGTGGTTTATGAGCTGGTTTAATTAACATATGCAATGGCTTGCAAGGGAGAAAGTTTTCATCTTGAGCATTTTGTTAGAGGTAATCGGAATTAGCAAAGAAAAACATTAAAAATTCCTCTAGATCTGTCGTTTGCCATGAAAGCACAATCCTCCAGCATATCCAACTAAAGCCAGGTTAAACCTTTGAGATACAGCCATTCCAGTTAGTAAGTATTTCTTTTCAGATTTTGGGTCAGATTCAAAGGACATTTAGAACCCTAATGTCTGATTTTCTACACGTTTACTTTTCTAAGTGCAGAGTGGAGAATATAGCCCAACATGTATTTTCAAGCCTGATAGGTGTTTATTAGTGACTACTTTTGCGAGAAAGAATTGAGACAGCACAAAAAGGCCTGATTTTCAGAGGCTAGTTCCCAAGGTCTGCTGAAGTTTCAGCTCTCTAGGTCTCTCAGCTTGGGTGCCCAAAACAGATGCATCCAAATGTAGGCCCATATGTTTGAGCATGTTGCACCACTATATATGCACTCCCTGGCACTGTTGAAAAGCATACATTCCCTGCAATCCTCCTACGCTCCTCCCTCTGTTCTGCTCCATTTAGGTCTGTGCACACAATCTAGATTTCAGGTAACCCAAATGAAAAAGTTCTTTTTTATTCCTGTAGCTGAAAAATTAGCAGGGCAAGTCTGAAGCCTACAGGGTGGCCCACCTTTGAGCATGTGAATCCCCTGAGTATGCCATAGTTGCTTACCTTCAAAGGCATTGAAAGGAAATGGAAAAAGCCTTGTAAAACAGGAGTTGTATAAGCAGTAATAATGAGATATTTTATTATGAATTATCTAAAAGAACTGATAACAAGATATCTTACTGTAAAATTATCTATCTACACTGAAATCTTCCTTGACTGACCATAACATTATAATCTAACTGAGCTATAAAAGTAACAAAGCAAAACTATCACTACAACTTTAGGAAATACCTTTATACATTCACGAATGACTTTTTAAAAATAAACTGAAAACCAAACAGTGGTGTCCAGCAGACAAATTCTGAAGCTACAACCAACCAAGGAAACAAACAAACAGTAAAAATATCCAAGAAATATGAAATTAGAAATGTCAAAACCAATTGGATTTTATTCCCCTTTCCAAACTGCTCTTCTTTATGTTCTCTTTGGAGTTCTTGCTTGATATATTAGGGCAAATAACTCCGGTTTGATTAAATAAATATTTAAGGGGTACAACTATTTTATTTCTTGAGTTCCCTGTCATGCAGTCAATTATCACGAATCACATTCCAAAGAACAGAAATTATACACAATCATTTAACAACGGATTAAATTTCCCATTTTTACAGTTGGATATCTCCTTTCCCTGACTTATAAAGCAGGCATTGGAAGGCAATTACAGAAGTAAATGGTGACACATTTAAATATCTACACTAAAGCAACAGTTGAAAATTTATTGTGCACGTGTTTTCTAAGATATGTACACATTTGTGCATATAAAAGGGAAGTGGAAAATAAAATCCTTGTAGTTTTTATTTTAAGTTTTGGCCTTTGAATTAAGTGGGTTTTATTTTTGCATCTGAAATAAACATCTCTGCAAAAGATAACTACGTGCAATACCTTTACAATCTCCTGATAGACCAGAATTGATGAAAAGCTTCTTATAACTGAGGGTTTCTGTTAAATGTAAATTTTTCTAATTAATGTATATAAAATTTTTAAAATACACTCTTGTAGATTGATAATATTTGCTATTATACGTTGTTACAAATAAAATTTTGCAATTCAAACATTTTTGTTATGACTTAAAGATTTTTATTATTCAAATGTCCTTAATTTTAGAAAATAGGAAAATATGTAGCATAGACAGGTAAAAAGATAATTGCTGAAACTCATCAAACACACAACTCTCAGAGGACGATTACTGAATCATAATAAAGTTTGGAATCTGACCCAAGAAAGATTTGTGTGCAAGTGGCTTAATTCTTCCTCTGAAATGATCCCTTTGCTATCTCTGTGCAAGGGCAAGATATGCACCTCTAGAATTTCCTCTCTGTTTGCCAACTCAAATTTGTGGGCACATCACACAGCCTTTCGTGTTTAAGCCTGACTCCACAGCAGCACTAAGTGCGATTACATGGGGATGTGCTGTCTCCAGACAGTCCACTCTTCTCTGATAGGAAGAAGTCTGCACAGCTGTGATGCTTGGTCATCTTTTCAGTGTCCTGGCACCAATTACTTCTAGTGAATTTTATTGCAATTTCCATAAATTGCATGTTTGCTCTTCTTGTTCTATGATTTACATTAATTTTTGTGGATATATGAATATATCGAAATGCTGTTTTTCCTTAAAAGTAGCTGTATAAATTTTGCATGCTATATTTCATTGTACAGCGACAGACTTTATATTTCTGCTTAGTGTGCTGTAAAGTGGGAGAAGATTTCTAAAATATTGTTGGAAAGTAATCCAAATTCCGGCAGTTTTCCTGGGCTTTATACTGAAAGCCTTAAGTGCCCTCTTTTGGTATACTGCAGGAATTGCAGGCAGGCTTTAAAAAAAAAAAAAAATCTTTTGGGGAAAGCACAAATCTCCACTTATAGGAATCCTGTGTTGAATTTTATACAAATAGAATTTTCACACACACAAAAAAAAAGAAAAAGTAATTTCACATGAGGTTCTATTATACGGTTTGCTTCAGTATACATATGAATGTACAACCGTGCTTTGACATTAAATTCTCAAAAGGTTCGTCTTTGATTGTGATGGCTCAAGTACTTATATACTTGAATGCATATGGACAGGGAAAGAAGAACTCTAATTCACAGAATATTTTCTGCTGAACCAAACATTATATCATTATTATATCATACTGTCTCTGATTAGTTATATCACACTGTCTCTATGGCTTCCAGTGGCATGGAGACTCCCGTAACACTAGCTAAGTTCTAGTTCCAACATCTACAGTGCAGTAAAAGGTCAAATTAATTTCTTTCATATGTAATATACAGTTACAAATGTGGAGATTGTACAAGTTTAGCTGATATGTCTTTGTTGGGCCGTCTTGCTTTATGTAATATTCTATCCAGGTGACTGTCTAGACTAGTGATACTTAAATCTGTGCAAATTTCCTTTGCACTGGTTCTCTTTGGTTTTAATTTGGGTCCTTAATCTGTTAAAACAATTCTTAACAGCAAAAGAATATATCTTCTCAACTCCTCTTCCTCCATAACACTTCCTATTATGATAATTTGAAATAAATTCAGAGTAATTGCTAGAAGTTAACTCCAAATTTGTGCTGAGAGCACTTCATTAACAAAGTAGTTAATTTCAGTTTTAAGTAATGTGTAAGTAATGTTTTCTATCAGTTTCAATAAGAAAATCAGCAGAAATTGTTGTTTTTGAGGACACTGGTAGGGCAATTGTCTTTTCTTAAAATTTTACCTTTCAGCTAAAGGAACACTGCTACTGCAGGAAAGAGCAGGTGCCCTGAACATACATGCTCAACAAAAACAGCAAGAAACATGAGTTTTGTACTGGGCCTTAGACATTCTTTTCAGATAGTCTTATATTCTCTTAGAGAAGTCAATCTCTGTTTCGTCATTCACATCAGCACTGATGCAGAGACAGATGATCTAACCTTAGCAGATGGTCCTATGGAGTAGCAATTTCAGTTCTTGTGAGGGATGTTTGAATCAAAAATCTTTTCCAAACAGGTATGAACATTCTAGTAGGAAGTTAATAGGGCACACAGCATCTGGTTGAAGCCTTTCCTCATAAAAGAAATGGTCTTTGTATCTTCTTATTGCTGTTGGTATTACCTCTAAAAGCATGAGCTGCAATTTTACCTAGAACTAGCTGAACAGCAGTTGAATATGAATGACTGTAACTTTGCAGATGTACATCAGTCCTAGTTTTATGTGCAGACTGAGGGCAATAGGGCACATTGTCACATCAATTTTTAATCAGGATTCTCCAATTAAATCAATGGACTGTACTGTTTAAAAGTCAATAATACAGTAAAGCTTGGTACTTGGCTCAAATCGACAGATTTAGAGGATAGTCAAATTCAGGATGACTGTAACATAAATAATGGAAGTTGCTTTCAAGTGCTCTCAATCATTTAGCTCATTCTAAAATGCAAAGTTACAAACTGCACGTCTGATGATGCAGTTAGACTCCATTTGTAAATACATTTCCTATAATGTGGGATGTGATGTATTATTCATAATATAATGAAGAGCCAGGTAGTATGAAGCAAAAAAAGGCAGAGTTTCATAAGCAGGTAGGAGACAGATGAGTCATTTGTAATATCATTGTTAGCTAAGCAAGAAGTGTGATGTATGACATGATATGATATGATATTCTGCATTCTCAAAAGGATTCAGCCCTTAAAATGATAACAGGAATATTTGCCTGCAGACCAAGAGCAGCATGTTTCAGCCACTATCTGTGAAGACAAAAAAAAATGGAAAAAAAGTGGTCCTGAATGTTGGTGTGTAACATCAATTGAAAAATTATTAAGCATACATGCTTTCATTGTGATTTTTTTCATTTAGTCATTCAGGATTATAATCCCATTTCTCATTAGTTTTTTTCAAAGGACATCTTCCTGTGAGGAAGAGCATGATGTTGCTCAGAAGAATCTGTATTTATCTATAAATTGTTGCCCTGAAATGGGGAATAATCTAGAATTGACAACTTAAAGCTAGGTGGACTAGATATGTTTCCTTCTATATTTCAGAAAATGTAAAATTCTTGATAGTTACCAATTCAGTGTCAGAGACTTGACTCATTTGATCTCCCACATAGAAGTACATTGCAAATTTTCCTGAGTGTCTGCAAAAATTACAAGGGTTGGGGGTCAAATCTGCTGATTTTGTGAAGATTAACAAAATTTATATTCACTCTTTTGGAAGCAATATTAGTTTTATCTACACTGGTTGAAGTTCTCAAAAGACCAAGTCATTATTAGTACAGTGTGATTAGCTGCAACGCCCTTACTTCTTGTCCTTTGCAATTAATTTAGCAGTGCTGGCTACTCCAAAAATTCAAAAGTCTCGATGAGTCACTCACAAAATTGAGAATTACATTTACACTACATTTGGAGGGTAATTTATTTTCTTGTTCAAAGTTTTAAGACTTCATATTCTCAATCTATTTTGGCAATGGCGAAGTCTAAAAATTTTTTGTTGGAGTGGATGAAAGCCAAGAATCTCATTTAAGTCACAATTTCCAGAACTAGATCTTTTAATAAAACAATAAAATGAAATTTTTATCTTGGTGAAGTCCAGGAGGATTTTGGCACTAATGCCTCACTGGACAAGATCACCCATCAGAATTGTGAGGCATTGACAAAACTGGAAAAACTGGCTGAAGATGAAAGTTTGGCATTAAAGGCAGGAAGTAGGTGGTGCTCTCTGTGGTTTCTACAACTCGGTTGTCTGCATTGAAGCATGGGGTTCTTGGGGTCCAGTAATGTGTTTCAGTGAATTACTAATGAAGACCAGAATTCTCATCTGGTGTAAATTCTAAAGACAGCAACAGATTTACCTAGAGTTGAGTGTGGTTTTGACAGTGAATATGTATTTGTTATATAGTAATTGCATGGAAAATAATTTGCCTTGTATTGAAAAATTTGTAGTCAGGCAAGAGTGTGATGTACCAAAATACCTGACTTCAGGGCTCATCCAAGGGGGACTACAGGTTTTATGTATCCTAACAAAGGATACTGCAGCTGTCTGCAGCAGGGATTATAAAGCATATGATGACAAGAAGGAAGGAGGGACACTTAAGAGGAGACAGAAGGACTCGATATTCTGGATTTGTTCTTTTTATCTTAGAATGATAAGACAGTAAGAGAAAATTGTACTTTGCATTTTATGAAGTCAAGAAAGGGAATGGTGCAATACAAGCTAAATGCAAGGAAAATTATGGAAGTGAGAAGGTATCAGTCACATTTACATCCCACTGTCCCTATCAGAATTGATGGTATTGTAATGCAACAGCATTCCTCTGTGACTCTATCATGGATCAGAGCTTCAGAGATCCCCAGTAGGTAGCAATACAGTCTCCATATTCCCAGTTTAGATTTTACACGCCCAACAGAAACCAAGCATCCGAAGTTTTTTCTGATGTCATAATGCCCCTACGCCTTTACCAGCCTATCCAACATATACTTTACATTATTTGGTATATCCTACATCTTTCTTAGTCCCTGATCTTTCCACATTTGACTTCTAGTCTTTCGTCTCCATGGATTTTTGAGCCTCCAATTCATCCTGTAGGCCTTCCCCATTCTTCCAACTCTAACTCTCTATTCTATCCAAAATTCATCTGAGATGCAAGGTCATTCTGTGAAATCAGAATGTTTTTTGCAGGGGTTTCATAAAGATGTGGGGTGTACATATCAGAAGCCCATTTCTAGAAAATTATGTTGTAGCTAGGAATGAACAATTCCTAGAAAATACAGATGTGTGGTAGTTATAGCTTAGAAATTATGGCTTAGTTACAAACCCTTCTTTTCAGCAAAGATTTAATCATTTTAGTCCCTTCATATATCCCTACAATAAATTAGTACAGTGATTTGAATATTCCTGTTCAATAATTAGTATTGCTTCGCCTTCAAAACTCAATATTAATTCTGCTTCCCAGACCCCGCAGCAGTCATGACTCATTCCCATCACTATGATGCCATTTCAGATCAAAACCAGCAGAGCCATAGACCACCTCCTAGTGGTTTGGCTTTTGATAAGAGGTGAGAAACCCACATTCTTTGATTTGAATTAAGGATAGAAGAGTTTTGAACTCTCATACAGTAGGTTGGAGATTCCAGCCACTGGGAAGGCTGTTACAGGTTTTCTTGATATGAGGAAAATTCGTGAAATCTCAAACATTTTAACAGGCTGAAAAAATTGTTTTCCAATCAGTTCTAATTAGATCATAGGCTCAATGGAAATTGTAATAATTTCTGACTTTGAAAAATGTGATGTCTCATTGGCTTGAACAGCTAATCAATGACTGAATTCACTCAATAGAAGTTTACTTAAGAAACCAGAAAACAGATGTTATGTCGCATTCATTTTGCTATATGGGCTCAGAAAGGTAATTACTACCATGACTTGGAAATCCTGATCTTTGACAACTGAATTAAGTTTCTGTGAGTATATACTGTGTGTGATGAAAAGCCCAGGAGTTGTGAGTTACACATTCAGGAGCTGACCTAAGGGAGCATTTCAAGATTTTTGAGATTCCTACAGGGGTTAAAGATTATTCCCAGCTCTAGCCAGTTAAGTACTTCTCATGAAAATAAAATAAAATTTTAAAAAAAGGTATTTTGATATTCTTCATTCTATTCTTTTACATAGAATCAAAGTGGAGATGTTGTTTAAATTAAGAGGAAAACACCTATGTGGTGTTAAGATAAATTACCAATGGTATTTCTGGATCTTTAACTGTCTTTATAATTTTCTGCTTGCATAGTCAACAATTTTACTTTCAAAATATGAGATTGGAGTTTACAGTAGGCATTCATGTGTGAACACAAAAGAGTATAAAAATAATTACTTCTATATATGAACTCTTTTCCTCTTATGACAAACTGTGCTAATGCAGTATAAGTCAGGAAAGGTCTTCCAGGAAAAAGGAAGAGGAAATCTTGTTTAGAAAGGAATTTCCTATGTTACATATCTGAATTTAACAGAAAAGTGATGAATTTTATGTCTTTAAAAAAAACCCTCAATGTTTATGAATGATGATGCAAAAGAAATCTTTTGACAATCTAGAAACTGATCTTTGTTTTATTTGCATCCGTAAAAGTTATTGGAAGCTTATTATTAGTAGACAGCTTTTTAATATAAGTTCAGGTCCTGCTTGACAATTCTAAAGATGTATGGGACACAATAGCTGCTATGATTCTTTTCCTCTCCTGAGCACTTTTGAAAGAGGCTTGAAAAGAGGGGGAAACTATATTTTTAGCACTCCAGTGAGTAGATCAATTGAGTAAGAAATTGCTTTTACACAGTGGGTTTTTTAAGCCTAAATGTGATCTAAGCCATAATATTAGTTAAAACATTTTCATTTGTATTGGAAGGAATTCAGAATCTAGGTAATCTCCAGTAACTTAGAATGACTTCCTGATTAAGCACTAAGTTTTCATTAAGTCAACTACCACTTAATCTTGTTTATAGAGACAGTCTTCTGATCCTTTTGGAATGTCAAGTAAAAGAACATTTTCCAGAGTCTTAAGTTATTCTGAGATGAGTAGACTCAAAGAATTACATCATGATATTTGGCAAATCCTGTGACCTTCTTAACTCTTTCATTGCTTTGGGATATTTTGTTTTCCTCCAGAAAAGTACACGTAGCTCACTCACTCAGTGAAATACCATTTCATTTATGAATATGGCACAGACAGAATAATAGCACGAGATAAGTGACCTTTGTCAGTCCCCAAGGAAGAATTTACTTTTAGAGATGAAGTTGATGTAGACTTTATAATGTGTAAAATACCTCTACATAAGGATAGTAAGCCAGGAAAGGCTGTTGTACATCAAATGGTTTGAAATTGCTATTCAGTTCCTCTGCTGACACTTCATTGTTTTATTTTGTTTCCTTGATGAAGATATAAAAGATTAAATGCTTACAATATCTTGCTAAAAATATTCAGTCCAGAGTCTAGGCAGAGAGTTATCCAAAATGTTAATGTTGGCTTATATCACCATTACATTGAAATAATACAGCCAGACAATGTAAAAAGGAGATATGGTTTTTGTCTCATGTCTGATGTCTTATATGTCACTTGCAACAGAATGGAACAAATATATTATTTAGCTGACGAATAGTCTTTTTCCTTATTAGTGCATTGATCTGTACTAGATAAGGTGACAAAAACATTTATGTGATAATCCAGTAATTTTGCAGATTTTATTCCGATTTTCTTTAGTATCTTTATACTTGAATCACAGATTTCTGTAAATATTTAGTGGTTTTTATCCATACTGTTTTACTTAGGAGCTAGTGATCAAAGTGATACACAACTGGGTGGCTGCACTCAAACACACTTGACTGAGACTGTTCCAGTCAAGTCCCTCAAAAATGGTTTTGCAGGTTCTTAAGACAAATCTTGTAATTAAGAGTTAATGGTACAGAGGTTGTAAGGAAAGTGTCTGCAAAGTGAATGCTATTTTTTAGAAAGTAATGACCTTTTGCTGCTAGAGAAACCACACTGCAGGGATGGTGATTTCTGCAGTGATCTATCTGTGCTGCTTCTCATCACAAAAGCTCAGATTTGGAATGTTAAAGAGGTTCATGTGGTAATTTTTGTGTTTTGATTTGCTTTGCTGCTAATAAAATGACTGAAGAAACCTGAAAGAGAGAGAATAAAGATTTCCTACCTGATTCCTTCCAGCCCAGGGAACAGTCAATAAATTGAAAAGTCAAGAACCAGGGACTGTTATCCTAGTGTTTTATAAAAAACTTTTGCTAATGGTTTGATACATTCAATACCTACTGTGCCATACAATGCTGAAAACGTTTGCACAGCTGAGGTAACTTCATTCCCTTTGCCATCACAGTAAATGCACTCATCCTGCAACCCATACTGATACAATCAATCTTTTCCAAGTGTCAGTAGAAGAGTGATAGTCTCTTCATTATTATCTCATATTGCATGTTGCCTGTCCCTTGGATCTCTCAATTAAATTACTCGTATGAGGATTCCCCCGTATGCCAGGATAGTTCCATTAGGTAACTTGTTCTAACGGGAACAACAGGTGCTCTAGCACAAGAGTTCCCACTTGGCAAATCTGGGAACAAGGAGAATCGGGGGAGGGCAGTGATGATCAGGTGGGAATGGCCATCTCTTTTTCCAGCAGAGAACATGTTACAAGCTTCTGTGTCATTCTCATGAAGTCTAGGCTGCACAAGAAGTGTAACTGCTATCAATTCCACAACAAAAATCTGTCTCTAACTCAAACATCAGGGTTTTTCATTTAGGGATGCCTAGCTGAGGCACCACATGTGAACCAAACGTGACCACTGTGACATTTAGCTGCACTGTCTGTAGCCACTAAACTTCAACCTGACAGGCAGAAACCAAAACACTGAACCATTTTACTGCTGTCACCCATAGGGTGATTGGCAGAGCATAGACTTGGTTTTCTGCAGGCTTGTTACTCCTGCAGTGCTCCCCAGCATACCACAGGTTTGTAGGTAAAGCAGGAGAGGTTAACAATATGAACTTGAGGAGTTTGGACTACAATACAGAAAAATTGAGTGAGGGTCTTTAAGTTAACAGAATAACTGGGGTTTAGGTGAGGTCATCTGCTTCAGTAATATTATTCAGTACTTTTCAATGCAAAGACTCAGAGACACAGACCTAATAGACCAGGTATAACAAGGCAGTACCAAAGACAGAAATTGTGCAGTCACTAATTGATGAGCTGCTAAGCATCTACCAGGTATCACATTAGAAAGAGGCAACCTGGATTTTGCAGCTGAGGAGGAGGAGGAAACAAGATGAGGATTTGGAATATTTGAGAGGGTTTTCTGAGACTATGCAAAATTCACACGAAAGTTTAAGGGAATTGGTCTAGGGAAAAAAAAAGTTGAAGTAGACCCAAAGGGGTATAAAAGGGGACTACCACATGAAAATTGTTGCTGCTCTGTTCGTCTGTCCTTCAAAAAGTATTAAATACCTTTTAAACTATCTCTCTGTTTAGTAGCACTGTGTGTGCTGTGAGTGTGTGTATGCTGTAAGGGCTAAGTGGCAGATACTGGTGGAACAGACCTTAGAGTGGATTTGAGGACAGCAGCTGGAGTCAGAGCAGGGTGTAGGTGCCCCTCACCTCTGCTGCCAGAGCCAGTGAGAACCTCAGTGCAAGAAATGTTTGAACAGTGGTCTCAGGCACATGGTGTGATTCCTGAGGTGTCCTGTGCAGGGACAGAAGTTGGACTTTGGTGATCCTTGTGGGTCCCATCCAACTCAGGGTATTCTATGAGTTTATCATTCCAGCTTCTGAGACGGGAACCCAGTATCCCAAGCACCAGCTACTGCAGGAAACAGCGTGAGTGAAGTGGCTTAGTATCTGGCCTGAAGAGATATCTCATCAGCACAAACTGTAATCGAAAATCCTAGGCTTACAGATGGATACTCTCAAGTATATCTGTAGATATTCAGAATTTGACATTATTTCCTTGACTTTAAGATCAGAACACAGGACACAAGAAAACTAGAAATCCACAGGAAAAAAACATATTGGAATTTCTAATTGCCACTACAAGATGGAAAATGGAGATTTTTGAAAGAGTTCATCATTTAAGTGAAGTTATATTTTTGGGTATTTTAAAGGATCATTTAAAAATGCCATTCTAAACTTATCAGATTTTTAAATTATTACATCTTAATGCAGAACAAAAAAAATTGTATACATATATGTTCTGTCTGTAGGGAAAAAATATCTTGCTTTCAGGGATATTAGAGTATTAAACAAAACAATTTAATTACATATTTTCTGCAATCATTTAAATAAAAGTTTGGAAATAATATTTATGTTTAAAAAACATAAATATTATTTAAATATTATCTCTATTTAATGTTTCTAAATATTGACTAATGAAATATTCAACTCAGGAAAATACAGTTGTTTATATCATCATAGTGTTCATTTGAATGAGATCACAATATATGTATCTAGAAGGGCATTAATTAGGCAGCATGTAATAGTTTACAAGACCTGCTAATATATGGGACTTCAACGAGCTTTTTCAGATTGCAGCAATTGATTTTGTCACATAGCCAAAAAGTGGAGAGGAGTTGCAATATTTCTTTCCTCTTTCCAAATCATACCTGATAAATCTAGTGGTGGCCTTTCTTTTCTTACCCCCTGTTCAAATCAAACCTTAATTGCTCTGGCATCAAGGTCAGACAACTTGGCTAGCTCTGAAAGGTATCAGCTGTTTTTCTCATCCTTGCTGAACCTTTTTTAGACAAATTTTGCATTGTTTTTTGTGTCAGTTTTATCGTGGAACATCGTGCTGCCATCTGGAAAGAAAAACACCATGGTACAGGAGCAGCTGGCGAATGAGAATGGCCAAATAAACATTGGCACTCACTCTGCCATTAGGTGAGATAAGAGGATTGAGGCTATGCCAAAAGAGACAGCCCAAACTGCTGCCATTATCCTTCACTGTCCCCTTCCCCCTTATCTCTGTTTCAGAACACAGCTATCATTCATCTTAGAGAAGGGAAACCAAACCTATCAGGTGTTGGACATACCCTCCCGAAGCCTGGAAAACAGAGATATCCCTGGTGAAAAGCATCTGAAGCATCTTGCAAATTGGCTGAATGACTGGATACTTTTATTCCTCTAGAAAAATAACAGGAACATTTCATATTTCTGTAATGATTCCTGTCATAGGAGCTCAAAGCACTTTAGATGTAAATTAGTTCTGTAGGTACTTTGAGAATGGGTAAAGAGATATTAGCTTTATTTTCATAGGCAGGAAAGTTGAGGTGCAAAGAAATAAATACCAGATTTAATAGATGTGGGTTAAGTACGGAGTTGGTGTTAATGCCAGGAATAAACTTTGATTCTAAAGTGCTTTACATTTTTGAATAGCAACAGAACAATTTTCCTTCCAGAGACTTGAGACTAGAGCAGAAATTTAGGGGGACTATGGACATACCCTACCTTAACCTCGAGAAATACAAAACATAATCACAGAATCATAGAATACCACATTGGAAGAGACCTCAAGAATCATCTGGTCCAACTTTCTTGGTAAAATAACTGTCTAGACAAGATGGCCAAATACCTTGTTTAGCCAAAATTTAAAATTTTGGGGAATCCCCCCCTTCTCTTGGGAGATTATTCCAGTGGCTTTTTGTTCTCATTCTGATTTTTTCTTGGGTCCATCAGAATCTCTCCAGGAGTAACGTATACCCATTACCCCTTGTCTTCTCTGTGAGACTCCTTGTATGAAAGAGAGTCTCCATCTTCTATGTAGTCACCCTTCTAATACTGGAACACAGTGATGAGGTGTCCCCTATGGCTTTTTTTTATCAAGGCTGAACAAACTCAGTTCTCTCAGCCATTCCTCATATGGCCAGTTTCCCAGTCCTTGGATCATCTTTCTGGCCCTTCTCTGAACCCTCTCCAGCCTGTCCACAGTGTTTTTGCATAGTGGGGACCAAACTGCATGCAGGTGTTGAGGAGAATGGGATAGTGGCTGCTTTATCTCTGCTGGTGATGCCCTTATTGTTGCAAGTCAGCATCCAGCTGCCTTTTTTTTGCTGCAGCAGCGCACTGTTCACTCACAGTGAACATGCTGCCCACTAGGGCCCCCAGGTGCCTTTCCACAGAGCTACTCTCCAGCCCAGTAGATCCCAGCCTGTGCTAAACTCCTGTATTATGTTTTTCCATGTGCAAGAACTTACATTTGTCCTTGTTAAAGTTCTTGAGGTTCTTGCTTGCCCACCCTTTCAGCCTGCCCAGATCTTCCCACAGAGTGTCTCTGTCAGTCAATTCCCCACCCAGCAAACAGACCACTTGTCCAGAACCATAACATATCAGTTTCTCTGGAATGAGGCTGTGGGAGAACTTACCAAAAGCCTTGGAGAAATCCAGGTAGAGAGTGTCCACTGCCTGCCACACATCAGCCAAGCAGGTTACTTTGTTGCAGAACACAATCAGGTTTGGCAAGCAGGATTTGGTAACCCGTTCTGGTTTTTCCTAGTCACATGTTTCAACTGACTGGTGATAGGACCCAGGAGGATTTGTTCCATAACTTTCCCAAGGACCGAAGTAAGACTGATAGGCCTATGACTTCCTGGATTTTTCTTTAATCTCTGTTGTAGGGTTGTGTTCTTATTTACTTGCTGGAGGGCTGATTTAGCATTCTGGGATTCCCTTATTTTCAGACACACATCAAGGTAGTGGACAGAGGAGGTACATTCAACTATTCATGACATAAACTTTCTATAAGGTAGAAAGGCTGATCTAAGTCTGATTCTTAACTCTTAGACAATGAAGTTTCTCATTTGAAATCAGAGTATGTTAGCTCAAATTTGCAGCTTGGATCAGTTGAGAATCTACATTTGGTACAGACTGGACACATACAGACTTGCAGTCATTAAGAAGACCTAAAATTGCCTATAAGATAATAGTTCTGGGAAGTTTTACTTAAAGTACCACTTCTTTTTTAATAATTAGTGTGATTGGTTGTGAGACAAAAGGCTGGACATTTGAAAGTGAGAAATTAAGGATGAATTACTCCTTATCATTATGTCTGTCTTGCTGTATCCAATAAAAACCCAGTTGTCCATGTAAATTTGACTGCCAATAGTCTTTACTCACTGATGGTTGTTTGGAGGAGAGTTTAGTAATCTCAATACACTTCCCAGTGATAACAGCTGCCTTCCTCACAAAATCCCATATGGTGCTAACTGGCATGCCTGTCAGTTCTAGTACAGCTAACATGGTGTTAGCATTGCCTTTCCTTTGCAAAGAACACCGTCGCTGAGGTACATTAGTGAGACCTTCTAGAGCAAGTGAAAAAAAATTACCCCAAAACACTTGCTCTGACATAGCATCTTTCACTATTATAGAACTATAAGCAAAGACTAGTCCAATCAAAAATCATGTTTTGCTTTCTTATGTCTTTTATGCAACTGCAAAAGACCAAACAGCCACAATTCACGAGCTTTTAGCAACAGGGAAAGCCATCATCACCTCTGATCACCTCTGATCTCAGCAGTAGCACAGGCCACAAAACTTCACGTAATTTATATGGACTGGAAGCAAAATCAGTCAGTTATTTAATCAGGGAAACAAAAGAAGTCTTGCTTCCTTCACAGTCTGTGCCACTCATATACAACGGGCCCCCTTCTCAGCTCCTTCCACTTCCCATGGTATTTGTTCATCCCCTACCCTACTGAGCTCCTTCTGAGGAATTCTACTGGCCACATCTATTAATGTTGTTTCAAAGCTCCCTGTAAGTGTGTATTGTTTAGCTCTTGATACTCTCTACAATGGACTGGATTCTGCCTGCCTTTCTCTCAGCAGATGCACTGGTTTAGGTCTCTTTCCTCTACTGCTCTATTCAGATGCATGACCTTGTGTCATTATGCCTTTACAAAGTTGCTGGAAGAAGAAAACCCTTCAGAAGGGTGCAGTGTGTTGTTACATCAGCCTCATTTTTTAAGAAAGCTAAACTACTTACCAAACATTAACAACTCTGGGGGAAGTCCCTGCATAGTGAGCGAGCATGCAACCCCACAAGACATGAACATCAGGCAGTGTTTTTAAAGTGTCCAACTGTCCTGTTGTACCATCCTTACCCCGAAGGACTTGTCTTCCATTTGCTATTATCCTAGGACAGCTTCTGTACACCATGGAAAATGCTGATATTGCCAGCTCTTAGCTTTTCCACCAAAAGATTAAAAATTTAAAAATTGGACAGTGAAAGATGCAAAATACAATGAAAGGTGTTTTAAGTTAATTTGTTCAAATTTTAAAAAATTCTTTAAGTAACTATTTTGACTCTTCCCATGCATTTGCAAATTAACATTACAGGTGTTTTACAATTCTCCTACCAAAAACCTCAAATCTAAACTGAAAAACACTTAAAACCTTTACAAACAAACCAGCAAGCATAAAAATCGAAAACATGCTGGTGATTGAGGCAGTACCATGTTCCAAGAGTAAACTCAGAATTATAGTGGGCTGATTTTTTATGGGAATTATTCAGATAGTTGCTAGTTACTATAATATCTTAAAATCATGTTCACTCCCCACAAGAGAAACCACTTCAGTGGCATGCTTTGCCATGTGGTATGCTCTAGCACCATTAAACAATATAATTTCAGATCCTAAAAGTAATTTATCAGTTACTATTACGCCTAGATTAATTAGCCTTAATAATGTTAATAATAAATGTAGTAACTTTTTAATAAATCTTGCCCTAATATAGTCTAATTCAGCTTTTTTTGGTATAATATAAACTTAAGTCTCTTTTAGTAAATATTTTGGGTTTAGTCGTACAGACAATGCGATGGTAACTAGCAGTGACTGAGAAAGATGATTTCTATTTTGAACCCTTACAAGCTAATTTATTTGGGAGTTAGTTTCCTTTTTTCCCCAGGTTTTCTACTACGGAGTTGGAAATTCCAAAATTTCACTTTGCAGGGACACTATGTAGCTTGCATCATTGAGCAAACCTTTGAAACTTCCCTTCCACACTCTACTGTGTCCTCAAGCTTTCCTTTGATTTTAGTGTCTGAGTGAGCTTAGTAACTCAATGAAAACATCACCACAAATGCTTACTCAGCAAAACTCCAGTTAAACCAGATCACAAGACAGAGGGGAGGTTATAAGGATGCTAAGCTCTTGGATAAATATGGCTCCAGACTTTCAGAGTATGTAAGACAAAAAACTTGACTAAAATGCTAGCAAACGACATTTATCATGTTCCCCAGCTGCAACACCAGTCTTCTAATCAGAATCATAGATCTGATGATTATTTGTGCTTGGTCTATGAGAACTAATTAACAGTGAGGTACACTGCAAATACGTAAAGCACAGTTGCAATAGTGTCAAAGTGCCATGTGGGGACCAAAAGAAGGAATTTATGCTTTCTGTGCAAGACATGGTATTGAAAGGGCAGCGACAAATATCAAAGAACACTTAGAAGGCATAAAGTGCTGTGGATGTTATTTCTCTTTGACACTAATATTCTGAATTATTCTAGGCAAATCATAATATCTCCATGTTTAGTCTTGACATCTGTAACACAGCAGTGGTCTCGGTAACAACCCTGATAAAATGCCTTGAGATAATTTTTTTGCCATTGAAACAGTATGCAAGACCTATGTTTTCCTCTTGGTTTTCATACAAGCAATTCAGTGCATCTTATGATAAAATTGTTTTTACAACTGTTCTCTGGTGAGGCTGCAATCTGCTTTTCCCACCAATTGTTTATCACAACTCCAGCAATTAATCCTTCAGACAAGCTTTATTAAGAAAGCACTAAACTCATTATTTTTATCTAAAGATGCAATGAAAAAAAAATAAAGAGCTATCACTGTGCAACAGTCTCTCCCAGACCATATCTTGTCAACCGGTTATCTGGAAAAAATAAAAATTTTTAAAAATTCTTACTCTAGATTCTGTCATGGCAGAAGATTCAGAATCTCCACTATCTCTATACAGTAACTCGAGGCTGCCTTGTTAATTGTGATATCAGAGAAGTCATTCTGGTGCCAAAAAAGCCATTTAAAAATAATTCTTGAAAGTGAAGACCTGCAAATGCAGCCAGTGTGGAGCCACTGCTTTGCACTGTTCCCTTTTATTTCCTGGAGATGTCCTTCACAGGGAAGGAATGGATGCATCAGAGGATAGAAATAATAATGATGGAGAACCAAAACTAATTCCTGTAAGTAAAATGACTTATTTGTAAAGAACAATAGTCATCTGCCCTTCCAGAGGGGTTGAACTGAGGTCTTTGCCTTTTCTGGTTATTTCATCATGAAGATACCACAACTCCATTTTCTTGGGTTCCTACATAATTTATGCTGTATATTGCACCTATATACTGCCACTGCTTCTGGAACCGTCATGTATAATAGTGTTCAACTTAGTTTATCCACAGTACCTCAGGTACCAGTAGCAGTGTAGCGGCTGCAGCACAGAAATCACTTTTGTGGCCTGCAAAAGTACCCAAACAAACTAGATCGATAAATACACAGAAGTTTTCCTTCAGAAGATGTGCGCACTACTCAGTCTCCCCAGTATCAAGATAGGTAGCTTGAGGCCATATAGATGTTCTCAAATACAGTGTTTAAATGGCCATAATGTATCCTGCCAGTCGGAGTTGCTGTGTTATATTCTTTTTGTCCACGAGATGTCGATGTATCCTAAGAATTCTAGGTTATGTGGCTTTGTTCCTGTACAACCTAAAACCTGCCTAAGCCACGGCCATGATGCTTATTGGGTCCAGCAAATCTCACTGCAAAATTAACAATAACAACAATAATAATAACAACTACGACAGAGATCATTCTGTCCAACAGAAAGAATTCTTGGTAAGGGTGCGTAACTTGATGAATTTCTTATGCCACACAATCTCCTTCTTGTTCTGGATAGACACCTGAGAGGGGTGTGCAAAATACATCAGGATGTGGTAGTGAGGAGACCATACATGCCAGAAGGAGAAGCAAAGTCTGTTAACTTAGGCTTTGTGCCTATTAGCTTGAACTCCCAAATTGGAGCTGCTCAACATCTGACTTGCTCAGAGTGTGGGTGGAATGAGTCTATATGTATCAACAGCTGTCCGTGTTTACTGATACATTAGAGTACTAAAAAGGAATTAGGCGTGTGGAAATTCACATTATTGCCTGTCTTTACTAAAGCTTTAAATTTGCTGTAATTTACATGAGCATATCATTGGAATAACATGAATGCATTGAAGTAAAATTAAATAGTTAAGGAATAGAAGTTGTTTCTCCTGATTATAAAGAAATGCTGAGCTCTCCAGATGACTGGCATTTGACATATGCTAGTTTTTACTGTGTTCTACTGCCTTGCACTTTTTAATATATGCCGCATATATAGCTGAAGAACAAAATATACCTGCCTGATACCTGAAGCCACGGATACACAGATGGGCTGGCATAGTCCTTACTTGCTCTGTTTTAGAGTTCACTGGGGTGGCACAAAAGGCCTACTTTAGAATGAATTTTGATGTATATCAGCAAGACCTAAGAGTGGGGATTGATGTATCTGGAAAGGGAGACGCCAGGGTGGGTACTTCCCTGGCATTCCTCCAGGGAAGAAGCAGCCAGCATTTATGAATGGGTTTCAGTAATGCAACAACTGCTGCCAGTTTGTTAGAAGCCAGGTTTTGCCAAATGCCTGTTCATTTTTTCCATAGACCTTTATTATTTTCTTTCAAAAAAGAGTAGGATGGAAAATTTACTTACTTTTTTTTTTTTTCAACAGAGAAACTAAACTTGTTCTTTCTTGCATATTTTAGAAAAGTATATCGTTGTTTATGGTAAATTTTAAGTAGTGTGAATTATAATTCATGCACTTTATTTTCTCACATATTAAGAAGATTGATCCCTTCTGTATAAATATTTTCTGAAATCAAAAAATCAAAGCAATGTAAAATGAGTTTTACCAGTTTTATGTAATCTCTTTGGGTTTCAGGTGTCCAATACATTATGTCTTGATTTTGTTTTCACTGGGATAAATCTGGGGTAAAATTAATTAATATTTCACTTTCTCCTAGCCATCAAAGAAAGATGGGGGGGCCTTTTTTTTGTCTGAAGTAAATTTAATAAACTGAACGGAGACACCAACAAAAGCTTAAAAATTATCCATATTTTATTGTATAATTACATTGTCAATTACGGGAGAAGAGTTAATATCCTTTCCTACAAAAAATAAGTGAGAGAACTACAGCTGGATGTGATTTGTAGTAAAATGTATTTCTTTTCCTGATTTCAAGAAAACAGCATCTTCTAGGAAGAGTTCAGCAAAAAAGATGCTCGTGGAACCTGGTGTCCTTAATGCCAGGGTCTCGCCTGTGGGACATGAGACCCCTTCAGGTGTTTCAGTCAAACATTTAACTGTTCTCTACAAGCTGGTAGCTGCAATCTGTAAAGTGTTATAAAGGATGAAAGCTGAACTTTTATAAAGGATGATAATATTATCTTCCAACCCTGCAATGTGTTCTTATTGGCTTTTTTTTTTTTCCCGGTCCTTTTACATATGCATTATAGATACAGTGCTGCCTATGAATTCATTCCCAATTGCACCTTCCTGGAACTTCGTGGTTGTGCTTAAAAGTTGTGCCAAAGCCAAAAGTGCCTAAAAGCCCAGATGAAGTTCTTTTCTTTTGAGCTGAACTGGTAGAAGATTTGTCTAATAGAACATAGCAGGAAAACGAGGTGAGTGAGAATTAGAAACTATGAAATAGGAATCAAACTGATTTTCTTTTGACTGTTTCATTTCATTTAAATCAGCAGTACACTGATCTCTCCTAATTAGGAACATGCTCAGATCCACCTCTGGCAATCTCTGTACTTGGTCTCAGTCTCATCTCTTCCTCTTTCCCCCTCTTGGTGTCCAGGAATAATTCTGACAAGTCACAACAATAATAAATTATTCCATTTATTTTTCTTTCTTTTGTTGTTGTTGCTATTCTTGCTTTTATTACTTCGATAAGTGATGAAATAACAATGTGTTGTCCTTCAAAAAACTTTTTCTTCAGTACAAGATAAGAGCAAATTAATCTCTCAGAGCTGAGAGGTTCCAGGCTTTAAGCAAAATACAGTCATCTACATCTCTAATACTCCCTTCACATTTTGATGATTTTCATCAAGACCACAACTTTTGGAGGACTATTTTCTTCTTTAAGTGAAAACTGAGTGTCTAAATAGCAGTTTAAAAAATGCCCTTTTACCCCTAATCTCATAAAATTATTTTGTACCTTGTTTCTCAGGTATGTGCCTTCCTTGCACGATTGCAAATAAAAAGGGAGTTGAGGTAGTTTATGAGCTTCAAGTGGAAAAATTCTGTGTTCGATGGGAAAGACATCTGAGAAGTCACATAGCAACCCAATGAAATCCTCATTTCAAACAAAGTATAATACACTCCAAATGAGAAGCAGAGTAAAACCTACATTTGTGAACCCACTAGCCTGCATATGGCCTCCTCTCAGCAGGAGAGTAATCTTTAAGGAAATTTTAAAGATGTTGCTTTCATAGGACAGTGAAAGGCAAAGATAGCATCAAACTCTTTTAGACTGCTCCATAGGGTAGAGGTATGCATGATTTCACTTCCTTCCTGCAATTAATCATTAAGACATTTTTTTATTTAACAAAAAGACCTTCTATATGCAACTTCTGAATTTGTGGCAATTATAATGGTTACTCATTTCCACCGGACTGGTAAGACAGATCAATAGACAACATTTTGACCTGAGGTTTGTGAGATGCAGACTTTGTGTCTGTACTGTGTGAGACCTCAAACAAATCACTTTGACGTAGATATCTTCAAAAATACCTAGGCATACCTACTGACTTTAGTTTATTTCAGGTGACTGACAACATCAGTGGATTTTGCAATGGCAGTTTTTATGACAAGATTAGGGCATGAGAATGTCTAAACAAATGTAGGGTTCTCTTTCCCAATAATTGTCTGGATTTTCTATGGCAAATTAAGAGAAATGGGCACTGAAGAGCGTGATTCATCTGTTCTTCAAGCAGATGATTCACGCCCTAAAATTGTCTATTACTCTCCATTGACTAGTAAGGAACTTCAGTACAGTGACCTGTACTTGGATAAGAGGCTGTGGGCAGCAGGTCTGAAAGTGTGGCTTCTGGAACACCTGGATAATCACGTTAAGAGTACACAGCGTGTCACATAACTGCTTTAATGCTGGGGCTTGTTCCAGTCAGCAAGGCTGTCAGCAGCTGCCTGAAGATGTGAGAAAAGGATGATTGTCATGTTCATAACCACGCTTGAGACCACTCTTACAGAACATGCAGAATGTAGCACTTCTGTATTTCATTAAAGCATTGAGGAGAAATACCCAAAAGATTCTAAGGAGCTTAGCTACTATAGTGTAGCAGTCCATATAAGGGCCAAATGAGATAGATAAAGCGTGCTGTTTAGAATTAATGTGGTTTTGTACATCATGATCTTCTCGTAGTATTGCCTGCCAAGTGTACTACAAAAGCATTTCAAGTACTGGGGCATTAAGAAAGTAACTCTGGAAGCAGCTAAATTGTTGCTGATAAGATATACATTCTGATAATTAAAATATTTTTTATATTTTGGGGTTTCTCTTGTTTGTTTTTTTGGTTTTTTTTCCAACCACCTTCCCAACTCAGTCTTTTCTCCCTAAAAATTTTTCAGATTAACAGAAAACTGTTCAGCATGTAAATAGTGATCCAGAACCATTAGTAAACATCTGTTAAATCAGGCAAGAGCCAGGAAAAACTTCAGCTGGATTACAATTGTTCTTGAAAGAGATTGCAAGGGAGTGAGAAAGCAGACAGAGCACAGGAGCCAGCCAGAGTCTGTTCACATTTGATTTCTTTCTCCTCCCCCACCCTTGGAACATTACTGATAGAAGGAAGCAAATGGCTGAGGCTCTCATATCCCAAAGGATGTAATGCCCTACAGATTGGGTAAGACAACTAACTTGTGTCTCACTTCTCCCATATTTTGCTGGTTTGTGTAGTGCACAGATATGAAGAGTGTTATGGAGAACATAGTACCTGATGCTTTTGCATGTTTTGACAAAGTGCCCCATAACATAGTTCCCTCTCCAAAGTGGCAGCACTACATTGCCAATCCACTGACCTAGAAGCTGCTCTTATCTCTGTAAAAGGAAGCTGTTAACATTAAGAATTTTGAGGAGAAGGTTCTGGCAAATCTTTCCTCTGAAATTAAAGATGTTTCTGCCTCCAGCTGTCCATCCCATTTCTCTGCCAGGAGTTACCACAGAGTCAGTAGAGGGGAAGATGTGTAGCACTTCCACTGAAAATGCCCGATGTCCTAAGATAAACCATTGTGGAAGGCAGATGTCAACTGGCACCATCTAGATGGAGTAGTTAAGATTTATATATGTTATTTCTGCTAACTTCGATCCAGGAACTGTAACCTTTGGCTGAGGGTAGACAGATACCAGTAATGTCTTAACTCTAATGCAGCTTAGCTATTACAGCTCCAACCAACTTGAAACTTCAGTAAAACTACCATGAAATCTCCATACACTCATACATAGAGCCTTAAATGGTATTTGCTTTCATAATGGCACAGTGTCTATCCAAGTGTGAAATCTGAATGAAGCTATTGCTATATAAACTGGAAGCACATAGCTGTTCATTCAGAGGAGCTGGGGCAGAATGCTATCAGTCTGGCTGAATCTGTTCACATGGAGTTGCCATCTGTTATCACAATGCCATGTTGCCCAATTAAAACAATATGACTGGATTACAGTATTTTGAGTAGTATTATTTGCTAGATTGTCTCCGATTCTAAAAAATCTATCATTCCATCTGACTGCCTCCGCACCTGCTAATTCAGACAGTGTAAAGAAATTGCAAGCTTCTCATTTATTTACTGCATGGCTGTAAGCTACTTCTGAGCCTGAAAATATTTCTGCATTTTAAACTTTTTCTGATTTTGTCCAGTAGTCATTTCTCCATTTTTTTTGAGGAAGTGTGTATATTTGGTATAGGAAAAATTACAACAGAGGTTCTGTATAGATGTGACTACTAAGGATATGTAAGTTAATCAGAGTAGATGAAAATCTGGTTTTAAAAATAATTATTTTCACTTTTAAATAAGAGATTTTGATGTAATATTCTTCACTTCTTTCCTGGCTTGGACTCCTAAGCAGCTAATTATGAATGTCTTTTATTAATACCTTTAAGTGATTATGGCAGAATTTCTGACTACAGAGTTCTACATATATAATCTTTTCTGTAACTTGCAGGTGAACATGCATTTTGGGGTTAGTTGAGCTTCCATTTTTATGTTTTATTCTGTAAAAGACAAGTAATATCACATGCAGAATGGATACTATTAACTGAAATCTCTATTCTTAGGAATAAAAACAACTATTGACAGGAGAATTAAAATGATGAGTAAGAGAGTTAGAGAAGCTTATTTATCAAATACTCTATTGTTTTAGATCTCTGAAGCACATTCATTTTACTTAAATAAAATATTCAGTTTGATAACTTCAAAACTTAAAACAGTGCTGGACAAAAAGCCTTTCAAAATGTGTTTTATAACTTTACATTTTTCTTTACAAAACTTTTAATTTAAGGAAGCTTGAACACTCACCAAGTTAGATTTCTAAGATGCTATCTATTCCTGAATGGCACCATGAACAAAATAAACCAACTTGAATTCTTGCCCAGTTTAAGCACATTTGCTCTTTGTAGTGTAGTCTATGGCTACTGATGGGTCCCTAAAGTAGTGCAATAGTTACTCTTGGGCCAAGCACAGAGATGGATTGAATACCTATAAAACTCTCTCTTCTGTGATTCTGAAGGTATATGCCATATCATATATAACGTGTCGATACTGCTGCTGTAATTAATGGAGTTACCATGGCATTCACTTTCACAGAAATAAAGTATCATTGAATATCCTGAATTGGAAGGGACCCTCAAGGATCTTGGAGTTCAACTCCTAATCCTGCACGGCATCATTCCCAAGAGTCACATCATGTGTCCTAGAAAATTGTCCAAAATCTTATTGAACTCTGTCAGGCTTGGGGCTGGGATCACTTCCCTGGGGAGCCTCTTCCAGTGTCCAAACACCCTCTGGGTGAAGAATGCTTTTCTAATATTCAAATAAAACCTCCCTTAATACAACTTCAGACCATTCCCTCAGTCCTGCCACTGGTCACCACAGTGAAG
Source organism: Sturnus vulgaris (assembly GCF_052056855.1). NCBI lineage: Eukaryota > Metazoa > Chordata > Aves > Passeriformes > Sturnidae > Sturnus > Sturnus vulgaris. The sequence continues at coordinate 17,828,290 of NC_142248.1, read as the reverse complement.
AGACCAGTGTGTGCCCCTCCTCTTGCCCTCACAGGAAGTGGTAAACTGCAATGAGGTCTCCCCTCAAACTCCCCTTCTGCAGGCTGAACAGACTAAGTGCCCTCAGCTTCTCTGCATACAGCTGCCCTCAAGGCCCTTCACCATCTTTGTTGCTCTCCTTTGGGTTCTATCTATAGTTTAATGTCTTTCTTATATTGTTGCACCCAAAACTGTCCCCAGCACTTGAGGTGAGTACACCTCAGTGCAGAGCAGAGCAGGACAATCCCCTCCCTTGCCTGGCTGGTGATGCTGTGCCTGATGAACCCCAGGACATACTTGGCCCTTCTGGCTGCCAGGGCACTGCTGACTCAAATTCAACTTTCCATCGACCAGGACCCCCAGGTTCCTTTCCATGTCAGTGTTTCCCAGCCTTTCAGCCTGTCCCCAGTCTGTCTGTACATCCAGGGTTGCCCATCCCAGGTACAGAATCCAGCGCTTTCCCTGGTTGAATTTCATACCATTGGTGATTACTGAGTTGCCTAATTTGTTGAGATGTCTCTGTAGGGCCTCCAGGCCTTGGACAGAGTCAACAGCTCCTCCCAATTTTGTATCATCTGTGAATTTCTTAGTATCACTTCTAGTCCTGAATACAGGTCATTAATGAAGATGTTGAAGAGCACAGGGCCTATGATAGAGCCCTGCAGAACCCCACTAGTGACAGGGCACCAGTCTGATGCCACCTGCTTCACTATAACCCTGTGAACCAGTTGCTCACTCATCACATGATGTGTTTATCCAGCTGTGTGCTGGACGTTTTATCCAACAGGACACTGTGAGAGACAGTATGAACAGCTTTACTTAAATCTGAAAGGATTACATCAGGTGTCTTCCCTTGATCAGCTAGGTGGGTTACCTTGTCATAAAAGGAAATCACGTTTGATAAGCAGGATTTTCTTCTCATGAAGCCATTCTGGCTGTGACCAATGACTGCTTTCAAGTGTTTTTCAATTCCTCCCAAAATAACCTTCTTCATAACCTCTTCGGGCACTGAAGTGAGACTGACAGGTCTGTAGTTTCTGGGCTTCTCATTCTTGCCCTTCTTGAAAATCAGGATGCCTGCCAGATTCTAGTTAATTGGGACCTTTTCTAATTCCTAAGGTTGCTGAAAAATCATCAAGAAAGGTTTTGTGATGACATCAGCTAACTCTTGGATGAATCCCATTAGGCCCCATTGATTTGTAGGGATCTAGCTGGAGCAGCAAATCCCACACAATTTCAGGGTTGACTGGGAGTTAATGATTCTTGCAGTCAAGGTCTGCCAACATTGAGAGCCCCTTGGTCCACCATTCATGTTGAAGACAAAGGCAAAGAACGTGTTAAACACCTCTGCCTTGTTCAAATCCCTGTTTGTGAGGTGACTATCTTCAAGCTGTAATGGGACAATACTATTTTTACACTGCTTATTGCCATTAATACACTTGAAGAAAACCTCTTTCTATTGTTCCCGAGAGTTCTGACCAGCTTCAACTTCAGCTGAGTTTTGGCCATATGAATTTTCTCCCCACAGTGGCAAGCAGTGAATCTACTCTGCAGGCTGCTATACTTCTGCTTTCCTTCTCTATCACATCCAAATATCCCAGTGTTACTCATGTGGTTTTATTATTGTAGCACTGAGAGGGAAAGGAACCAAAGGCCGATCATGCTCTATTTCCCTTCCTCTGTCAGTCAGCACTCCTTTAGAGCTGCCACATACATAGGATATGTGAGTCTCAGATAAGGACTGAATGAGGAAGAGGGACTGGATTAAGTATTCCTCTGCTTCCAGTGCCATGAAATCATCCCCAGACAGTTTTGACCTCCAACAGAGTACTAATATGCTCAGATTAGTAAGGCATGAGAAAGATCTCCATTCATAGGGTTTTTTCTAAACCTCACGGAACTTTTATTCAAAACACTTAGGATTAAAATACTCAGTGGTAATACGAACTTTGTATTCTGAAAGGATTCACATGGTGTCACCAACCACTAGTCTATGACAGTATTTAAGACTTGTTTACTTATGCTTTATTTTTAGGATGCAACCTTTTTGTGGTTTCTTTCCACTAGTATTTTCCCAGTATCCCATCAGCACAGACCTGCAATTTAGTTTTGAGGATTCTAAACAAAAAAAAGTAATGAGTCTCTGATTGACAAGTCTGGAGTGAAACCTGAGTCCTGGACTTCATGCCCACTTACAGAGGTTTTGGTTAACTTTTGCCTGAAGATTTTTTAAAATTTGTATTTTTCATCCTAGCTTACAACTAGGCCACTGCCTCCTAGTGAAAACTAAAGGCTCGCAGGGGCTTTTAAACCTATGTGGAAAATTATTAAAATTTTGTAATTACATTTCCCCTTTGCAGAAAAGCGTATTTGTTCAATCTTTATAAAATCACTTTTAGTTCCAGAAAAGGTTTGACAAAAAGCTTTGTTTTAATTTTGGATCTTGATTGCATTTCATTCAGCCAAAAGATATCAGACATGAAAAGCAGGACTGGCAACACTATTTTCATGACTAACAGACCTCTGGTATCCTGGACTCATCTTTTAAACACACTGTCTATAAGCAAAAATCTCTGAGATAAAGCTTTTCATATGATATCTCCTCCACAGGTCCTGTTTCATTCACTGGCATTCATAAATATTTTCTGTGACTCTCAATCTTATTAACTTGAAATGGCTTGGTTGATGATGTTGATTACAACATTAATCTTTGAAACATAAAAGTGTTTTTGAAAAGTCCATGATGGGCCCTCTACACAAAATTATCACCTGACTTGTCAATAAACATGGATTCAGAAGGTGTCAATCCGGTCCTTTTTGTCAAAATGGTGAGGCTTCGAATACTTCTTAAGGGCGAATTCAAGTCTGATTTCAGAACATACTTTCCATAATATGTGAATAGCTTCTCACAGACCTACTAATAAGGGTTACTTATTTAAATAGTGAAAAGGAGTGCAGCTCTTAATGACTTTCAGTACAGTAAACATGACATAGTAAGTCAAAGCTGAAGGGCAGTAAACTTGGCCAGTTTTTGGTTCTGGTCAGACTCTCCTACCCACACATGAGGTAATTTGCCCTGTCACCTACATAAGCTTCCTGGACACCCTGGCATTCAGTGAAACCCACAGTAATTGCCTTCTAACCACTTCAGCTCCACAGAGATCATCTACCTTTTATATGTCCCATTTACGATTTTTGAATTCTTGTCTCAAATCTGCTTTCTCCCATCTAAGCAAAAATACTATGTACTTGAATTTTTATCAGAAAATTATCTAAGTTCTCAGTCATCTCATGTCCATCATTTCTCTTCTTCATTAAAAAATATTTATAGATCAACTGAAAATGCAAAAACACTGAAGAAAACTAGCAGTCATATGATGAGGTAAATCTGTACTGCTTCATATACTTCCAAATTATGTACTTGACACCAGTTGTGGTTTACAGCATTTTAGAGGTCTGCCTTCTCTATTCTCATCATCAGAATTGAAAAATGTTTTAATTACAGTGCACCTGAAATGCATTTGACCTCTTTCCTTATTGTCCCCACTAATCCTGAGGAGATATAAGTGCTTAGAATCCATACGCAGATATATCAAATTCCATTTCTCTTTTAGTAAGTCAAGACAGCACCAGCTGCAAAGAAATAGATTTTCAGTATCATACAAAAATTACAAGGATTTGAAGAGGGATTAGAGACTTCAGTAGATCACTTTCTATGAATTAGACACTATTTTTAAAATGTAAATTGTGTCACTGACTCATCACTTTACTGTAAAGTTACATAATATCTGGCACTTATACAAAACCCATACCTTCTGGATTTAAATGTCATCAGTGAGAATCTCAGTTTCCTGTTGAAAATAAGGAGCTCTGAGCCTGCATGGCTGCACAGAACACTTTTAAACCAAATTACTATAGAAGCCAAATGACAAAAATCTATTTATTCATCTGCTTTAGAGTGCCATAATTAACCTAAGGTGTCTGTGAATCTCCATCTTGATTTTTTCAGTGATCTGTGACCTCTAAAGGTACTTCTAGAAAAGGAATCTTCCAGTCTCCATGGTGGACAACAGTGGACTTAATGCTCCTCCCTAATTCCCATGCTCACCAATGACATGGGAATTAAATATACTCTTTAGGCCTATCAGCAAAATCCAAAATTTGGTGCTAGCAAATGATTGGTAAAAACTAGAAGTCATAAATCTCTATCTTAAATCCATATATTACAATCAAATGCGCTGCACATATAAGAAAAAAATGTTTTCTTCTTCCTTCAATTTTCTTTCAAGTTTGTAATCCTCTCCCAAACGATGATGGGATTTTCTCAGTGAAAAGAAATGTGGCTGGCTAACAAATCTATCTTAAAACCTCTGAGAAAATTGATGCATTGCTACTGTAAATGGAAAACAGTAACGACAGTTTAAAACAGTTTAAAACTACTCAAGTGCCAAATCTTGAAAGTATACCAACAAGTTCATCATGTCCTTGAGAATTTTAGGGAAAATCAGATAGCTTAAGAAAAAGAAATTAAAATTAATTTTGCTTATTTAAGTAGCTTGAAAGCCTCTGTGAACAATGTTTAGGCTTCTTATTCTGTCAGGCAGTAGAGCAACTTTTTTCCCCAGGGCAAGAGCAAGCAGCAGTAAAAAAGTTGTTTTACCTATTTACTATTTTGAAATCTAAGCTTAGGGCAAAAGCTATATAAGTGTAACATACAATAAGGAACAATAACAAAATCTCTTTTTATTTTAAGAATAGCTTAATGACAGGCATGGGCTTCTAGAGTGGCTCTCTGGCAGACCAGTCACTGCTGTCAGTCACTGAGCACAGTGACAGCAGCACAGGATGACTCATTAGGGGGCTGGAGGAGTGGAGGCAATACACTTAGTGGTGCAGGTCCCTATTAGGATTTCGGCTAACCCTTGTGAGAGAAGAGCTTTCTAGATGTGTTAATTCTATGTTGGGCAGTTTGGAGTAGGTTTGTGAGGGGGAAGGAGGAAGGGAAGCTATAACTGAAACACTATGACAAATATAATTTAACGGTACTAGTAAACAGGGCACTTACAGTTCCCATCATCATTCTTCCTCAATGTAGGAGGGAAAAGCAATCCTTTTAGATGTTTATTTGCATCCCTGTGCAGACTGTCCTGAGCTGTCCTTTACCCTCCCTTACTGAAACTGCATCACAAGTCACTCCTAAGCATAATTGCTCTGTAATGAATGAAATTGACACACCAAGACTGAACCATAATCCAGTTTTGGGAGAGAGAGAGAAAAAGACAGACAAAAAGAGACAAAAACCAACACTAAAATTACATTTTCACATGTAGGTATGATGCCTTAAATTTTAGCTTTCATATTTTTTAGATTCTGTACTGCCTTAGTGTGTGACTCTGAACTTCATGTAAAGTGTTAGCAAGTTCTCTTCACAGCTTAGTTAGACAAAACAATCCTTTTCCAGCCTGAGAACCAAGGACACCATTGCAGGTTTAGACTCAAGAAGTGTAAACAACAGCGAATTGAGGAAAGCAACCTGAGAATATGGGACTTCATAACTTGAAGATATAATTGGAAAGTTGACCCCAATATGTAAATGGACTGAAACTTATAAAAGTGTGAAGACTCAGGACCAGGCATCCATCTTGGGTCCATCTTGGGTCCATCTTGGTTGTAGTCATGGCCAGGCTCTTGTACTGCCCAAGGTGCATCATTTGAAGGCCTTTTAATAAAAATCTACTTTATTCCCTTAACATTGTCTAGTCTCTGTTCCAGGCAGCCTCTCACAGGCATCAGGTACAGACTGATCTGAACTTAAAGGAAATCAACATTGAGCTAGCTACTTGTATCATGACAAAGTTGGCTCATTAATTAAAGCAGTATCTCCACCCGCGACTGCACAAAGTCAAGACAGAGCGGTGCAGCTCAGCAGGTAGGGAGAACTGATCAGTATAAGCCTATTTCTGTACAGAATCAGGACAGAAAAGAAAAGAAGGATATGCTAAGTTGCAAAACGGGACTGAAAATGCACTTTTGACCAACAGCACATTCTTCAAAACAGTAACCTCTTCTCCCTATTGAAACTTTATCCACAAATGACCATTTCCACTCTTGTATCTTTCTTGTATCTTTTCTTTTAATGAATTAACAGCAATTGGAAGCACAGCTTCAGAAAATTTCTTTGCAGACTCTAAGCATCTGGGAAACTAGGTTGGCCTTGAATTAGTCATGAATACAAAACTCAGCTGCCATTAGCCAAACCTTAAGGAAAATAATTCTGTAAGTTTTGAGCAAGCCTGGTCCTGTTTAGAGAGTTTTATCAAAACCACATGAAACCATGTGACACTCGATGTCTTTCTCAGTGTTTTGCTTGAATATTGAGTTCATTTAAACCCTGAGTTAAAAAGGGATCACAAGACTTGGAGTCTGCACAAACTGACATTTACTGTAGTGGGCCTTGGAGTCAAAATGGGTGAGCTCCATGCTCAGCCAAGTTCAGTAATTATGCTGATTCAGTTTGCACGTGAACAATCAAAACCCCCCATGCTATTTTACTGTCAGGATTGAAGACATATTCATGTGTATTTTGCTAGGTACAGCCAGACTTCTGGCACAAGAAACTAAAAAACTAGAAAGACAAGGCATGAACTAGCCCAACCTAGCTGGAGGCTGCCTGCATCAGCCTGGTGCCCCACCCAAGCTAGCAAACCTTGACCAGACCCAGCTGGTTTGTACAAAATAAATGTGTCTACTACCCTCAGGCACTTCTTCATGTTTTCTTACCACACTTGCCCCTGGCAGAAGGAAATGAGCTTTTGTGTTTTCCTAGACAAGTCACAAAGACTCTCTTGTCCTAAACTTTCTCTGTGAAATGAAAATAATTGTCTTTATCAAAATGCTTTGAGATCTGTGAGTGAGCAGTGTTATATCACTGAAATGCATCATTGATGATTAGATTATAAAATAAATCTTCAGTGTTGCTAATTGAAACTCTTGTGTATAATTAGAAAGGCTTTTAAAAGTCTGTTTACCCTTCGAATGAATACAGAACTTCTGGATGTTATGAATGGTTCATGGCAAATAAATTTTTTGCTATTTTATGTCTTGATGATGCTCTAAATATACATTTTGACAAAACCTATACTCTTACTAACTGTTCAGATTTTACCCTTTTTCCAGATTTTTATCAGTCTTTGTATTTGTAAGGTTTGTTGCCTTTCCTTTACAGTTTATGTCTCTCATACAGAGACTTTACAGCAATTGAAGCAGTTTTACTAAAACTCAGCACACAGCCGTTTCCAGAAACTGACTCTGAGAAAAGACTTTGGGCAAGGCTTTGGCCCAAGGTGCCCGCCCAGCTGGTACCAGGACACTGCCAGGTCCCTTCACAGAGCAATGCCACCATTTCACCTGAGGAGACCTGTGGCCAAGGAGGCTACACATTCCAGAGAGCTGGCCAGGACACATCTTCCAGGGAGGCCCTGCTTTGTCCCCCTCCTGCCTGTGGCCATCCAGCTTGGCTGCCCAGGGGCTGGGAGTGAGGCAGGGCAGGGCTGAGGAGGTGAGGAGGTGAGGAGGCCTCTCCTGCCCGCTCAGCCATGGCTGGACAGGCCTGGCCTCAGGCCCTCTGCCCTGCTGGCACCTGCACATGCACACAGTATTGCAGTAGGTCCTTTGGCCTCCTTCTGTTACTCTCAGCAGAAAAAAAACCCACAAACCAATGCTATTGCTTTAGACTCCTGCTTGCCATCGGGCTTACACCAGAGGTCCCCTCACAGCACCAGTGCATCACCAGCGTGAGCCCACTCCAGCATTGTGAGATGCCATTTCTGGCCCAGACCCGGGGAAACGCTCGGGCACACGCCTCCCTTTGAGAATGGCTGTATGCAAGGCCGGCATTATACAATTCCTGTCCCAGGAGCACAGCAAGCAAAGCAGTAAAAGGAAAAACGTACATAAAAGTCAGGGCTCTGCAGTTCCCAGCACCAAGTTGTAGAGGCTGGGCTCTGTGGTTGTGTTTTTCAAAAGCTAAAAAGAATAAATCTTCCTGAACATAAAGGACTCAGCACAGTGTGAGCCCCTGGGGGCTCTGAGGCAGCAGTGGGCCTTCATGAGAGGAAATCCAGCTCAGTAAGGGGACTGCCATGGATATCAGTGTGGGTCTGGGAAGAGTACATTGAAATTCAGCACATCCCTCTGCAGCCCGGCTGTGTGACGCACTGGGGATATTTGGCAGATCCTCCTGTGTTAGCCCCTTTCTCTTCCTGTTGTGGTCTGAATGAATAGCCATTCTGCTTAATTTAACCTATTTTTTTTTAAGTTCATACTCTGACTATTTACTCTAAAGCTAGATCTGAGCAGTGTTTGTATAACTACAATTTTTTGGTATGTTCCAGCAATGTTGATTCATTTGCGAATTCTTGGCAAGAGTTTTATTCAAGAAAAATCGCCAGTGTAACTATAGTTGTACAACATTAATGTGTTTTTTGCCATCATCATAACTTATTTTGCTCTGCCGAGCAATATGAATGTGAAAAGTGATATTTTGCTGTTATAAATTATATCTGCACCAAGATGAATTGTTGCAATAGCTTCATTCATATAGATATAGGCAAGTATTAAAGAATAGACAAATTGCTAAAAGACTTCTAATATAATATAACCTCTTCTACGTACAAAATCGGTCTAGTAAACAGTTTAGGCTAGCATATCAGTAGAAATCTGTTGCTGAAACCTGTATTGCATATTTTTCCAACACGGTAACAGATCAGTTCCCAATTACCCATGCTTTACATTGCAATCCTTAGCACAGTACATTCCATAATGAACAGCATAAGTACAGTCACTCAATGCCAGATTCCACTAGCAGGCGCCACCCTAAATAGAATTAAAATACCACAAATTAAAAGAAACCTTGGAAGAATTCAACAGTAAATACTATTCCAGTAAGTGCTTCTCTTTTCTGTCATGTAAATATGTTACTTTTACAGTCTTTAATTGAAACACGGGAATATGACAACATTCAGTATGAAAAACGGCTTCAAGATATCACATATATAGGAAGTTTAGTTAGCATTTCTTTTGAATTGTGTGCTTTTGAAATATAGTTTAATATTATTTTTCTCAATACAGGTGTGTCTCGAGCTCCACATGTCATTTTATTGTCATCTAGTACTTCTGGTCAGGACAGTCTGAATAAAATAAATTTAATGCCTTTCCCCATCTAAATCTGAACCAGTCTTTCTGTGATAAGCCTTACTAACTTAAGTGCTTCCGTTTACACTAGATTTTCTAATTGTGATCAAAACTGAAAGTGGAACTTCCAGAAGAAATAATATCTTTCAGAGAAATGTCAGTGTGTCAAGGCACTTTATGAATTAAATAGCTCTTATTAATATTTTTTAGACATCAAAGTATTACATTCTTATTATTTGACCTAAGATGACAAGATTTCAAGAAAAATTTTGCCTGCTTTTGAAGCCCACATATATTCAGATACTCTACAGAAGATAATGATCAATATATTAGATGCTTATTAAATCATATACTTGGGGGGGAAACTATGTATTTTTTATTTTTGTATAAAAATTAACTGATGAAACATTGGAGCATTGATATTGACAGAATATATATAACATTTATAATTTTCAATGTGGTCTAGTATAATTTTTATTTTCTGGTCATCCATGCAACCTGGAATGACATCTTCCACATATGAAGAATACACCAAAATACAGCTTTTCTTTCTAAAGCTAGCAGTAATTTCTTTGAAAAACATGCTTGCTCTACACAGTCTTATGTCCAATTGGTCAGTTCAAAAGCCTTCAAAATTTTATTTTCTTTGCTATGAGGGAAAATTCTTTATTGACATATTTAAAAGATAAAATTATTGTAAGAATTTCACCAGATTTTTTTGCTGAACAACACTGGACTTCTTGTTGTAGCTGGTGAACAAAATCTCACTGCTATCCCACCAGGAATCTGATGATGTAAAGTGCAAAATAATCTTGTCATGAATAAAAATATTAATACTAGATTTCTGCCTCCTTCATTAATGAAAAAATCTCCTTCCTAAGTAGTGGAGTAATTTCATGAATTATTGCCACTATGGTCACATTGTTGTCCTATGCAGAGACATATTTTTCAGCATGGAGTGGTGTGGTGTTACTTTTACTGAGCATTCTATTGCCAGTTAGTGTCTCTTGAGCTGTTTTTTCAAGTAATATTTGTATTTTAAAAAAACTGAAACAACCAGCCAAACCCGTAAACAAACAAACAAAAATCTCTGTGGTTCTTTTGGCTCTGATTGTCATTTCCTGCCAATACTACATCAGAGTTTTAGAATGTTTCATGCTACCCTATGCTTTCTCCTGGGTTATCTATGAAGGCAACGAATGATAAGGTTTGTCACTAGGTGGAGCTTGAAGCTTCAGTCCCCAAGTGCTCATCTGCCTTATTTCCTGCCTTCAGCAGGGAGTTCCTCAACCTTTCCAATCCTGTAGCTAGGCAACTTCAAAACCTTTGGAGGTAAATTTGGTTGTATAATCTGTTGTATGTTATAAGTATTTCTATTAGAAGCACTTTTTTTTTTACATATTGAGTCATGTTTGCTGGGACTGAAGTTGGTTAGTAATCAAAGGGAAAAGAATAAAGATTTTCCACATGTGGGCCTGCAGTGTAACTTCTGCGGCAAATTGCTCCATGTTTGGCTCTTCTAATGCTCTACCAGAAACAGCAGACTGATTGCGGAGTAAATATGACAATGCTGCTAACAGAATGCTATTTTATATTATTGTTGGGCTCTGGATGTTAATCACCAAAGTCAATGCTCTCATATGCTGGTAGACTGATAGATAAAATAGCTGTGCATCAACACCCAGCAGCCCACAGCTGGGGATTCATCAAATCGACACCAACAGTCCTTACATCCTAATATATTTAATGTGCAGTAAAAAAATACTTTCCTCATGCTACCAGCTGTGCCAGTTCAGAAAGCTATTGGAAATATGTGGCCTTACATATGGTAGAGTGACATTTACTCTTCCAGTACCACATGGAGTGGAGAAGGAGCTGCCTCATGCTAGTGGAGTGCTCTGGTGTGGGAATAACTTGACCTCACTTGGGAATCAGGAAATCTCCCCTGATTAGACCCTGAGATTATCTCCATTACTTAGAACATGGTGCTAGTGGTGCCAAGGTCACAGGTTTGATCCAGCTATGGGCCATTCACTTAAGAATTGGACTCAATGATCCTCTGAGTCCCTTCCAACTCAGAATATTCTGTGATTCCTGCTCTTAATTTGTGCCTCTTAGACGTAGGCTGATTTTTCTGATATCTTAGTGTTACTGAAAAGATAAAGAAACCTTTCAAAAACAACAAATTATATTTATGGCAGTAAATAATCTGCAGTGGTAGGATTAGGGCTTTAATCTAGAAAGTCCTGACTGCACACTATTACCAGAGAAGGCTTCTCCAGGCAGGATCCAAAAGGAGCACATTCAAAGCAAAAGGGAAAAGGCTGACTGGCATACAGCAGAAAGCATCCCATGGACAGAAAACATTCTCAGATAAAAGCATGAATGTTTAACTATTGTTAGTCTAAAGTATCAAAGCTGATGCTTTAGCCTAACAAATAGTTTAAACTATTCAGAAAATCTTGACAATAAGTAGGTGTAGAGATAGAAGTGGAAAAGCAGTGCCAGGAATTATATATGGTATATGTAAGCATTTGGGGTCATATTTTTGTACAACAAAAATATTGCAGCAGTCAAGCTTGTAATTAAAAGGTTTTCATCTAATAAAAACTGACCTGAAAGGGAAGCAGCTCAAGTTACCAAGCAACAATTCACCATGGATCAAGGCAAAACTAGATAGTGCCTATCTCTAGGGAGGAAGCTCTCCTGATCTGGCAACAGATAAATTGTTCTCAGTGCTCTTTTGTAATCTTTGACCACTCCCTGTGTCCTGTCAACCACTATTTCAATTAAAGTAAGAAGTGCTTCTTGTAGTTCAGAGTAAGGTGTATTATCTCCAGAACTTTTAGTCTGTTCTTGAAATATCAGTGTTCACATGCTCTTTTGTGCACATGCATTTTTGAAACTTTATAGAAGTTAGTGTGATTGCAGAGCAAAATATCACCATGACTAATTTCTCTAATTTACTAGTTAAAATAATGTAAATTTTGTGCAACAAATGAGGCCTGTACTGCATGAGTTTGTTCCTTTGGCATATGGCATACTTACATGCAGGTTTTCCTTTGACATCAAAGGCTCATGGATGACAGTGTTCTCGAGACTGTACTTATGACTTGGACTTTCATCTTTCTGTACTGTCTACTCTCAAATGATATCAGTGACAGCCCTGACCATAACAGGGCTGCTATTAATTGTGACAAGGACAGCGAAAATAGAATCATTAAGCAGTAGATGTTCTCACATTTTAAAGAATAAATATTCTGGTTTATAGGAAACATGTTGATTGGAAAAATTCCAAAGGCATTGGTACATTTGAGTGCCTAAAACTCTTCCACTTTGAAAAAGAACAATTACTTTTTAAGTTAGTTTGAAGACTGTTAATGTAGTTGGTCCCTTATAGAAGTCAAGAATAGTACATACAGCAAAATTCAGGCGCATTAAATTATATTAGAGAGGGTAGATTTTCCTAAGGCTAGTTCTGACTTACCAAAAGCTTTTCAAACATTTCTTTGTAACTCCATGGATCCATCCACTTCTGTTTTCAGAATTTTTCTCATCTCCCCGCAGAAAGATAAGATTGTCTTTGCATTTGACCACAGAAGGAGGTGCTTAACTTAAACTTAATACCTTCTCTTCCTTTATCACTTGACACTTGGCCAATGAGGTTCTGCTGTTTCTTGAATCTGTTGAAAGAATCTTATTGCCATTTATTGGTAAGTGTGTGCCTGAATTGCTTGAATATGTAGTATTCACACTGATTTGAATTGGGTGTGAATATAACTGTACTACAATCTGGTCACTAAATTTGGGAATGCAACTCTCAGCACTTCACAGTTAAATATGAAAACATCTATTGTTCACAAAGTAAATGGAAGCTGATGTATTTTATTCATGCTGCTAATAAAGTCCCTTATTAAATGCTTTGAAGGGATGTCTTAGCAATGATATGAAAATATCTCTTTGAGAGAGAGGGAATTGGATAACATGGCGTGGCATATGTTTCAGATCCTGCTGGGAGGCTGGTGGAGTCACGTCTTCCCTCTAGTCTTGGTCTTCAGATTTTGATTGTTTTTGTATAAACTTTGTACACTTCATGCAGAAACTAAGGTGAGACCTTCCTTTCTTTTGTCCTTTGTAGTCTTTTCCCTATTCTGAGATTTTCTGTAAACTAACACTTTAGTAGGAGTGGGAAGTCTTTAAGATTAGAAAAGGAGTTTTAGTAGCTCCAGTCTGAAGCCCTAAGATCTTAGTTTACAACACTTCCTCTCATTTCACAGTTATTTCATCTTTGCTAATTTTCCTTTCGAAAGACTGACTACTTTTTCAGTTTAATTAATTGACAAATCTACAAGTTAACTCTAGTTCTTACATTTCCACTTATTGTTTTAATTTTCTCCCTTTTGCCTTTACAACCCCACACATAAAAAATGAGGACAAGAACAAAATGCAAAATTACCTTTCTCTTTCTTTGGCCTAGCTTCTCACCATAGTCTTTCATCTTTTTCTCTCTTATGAAGAAATATGTCTGATACCTGATTGTCTTCATGCAACCCACTGCATGCATCCTATCTCTTTCCTGTTCTATCTTATTTCTCCATTTCTCAGTCTCATTCAGTTCCTCACATACAATATAGTTATGTGTATGTTTTCCATTAAAAAAATGCTTTATTTCTAGTTGCCTTTACAACTGCTTGCTGTCTTTCATCCCCTATTGCTAAGACCAACAAATATTCATGTACTGTATCTAAACAATTGAGGCCTTGTACTTTTTCTTTTAGTTCTGTGCTAGATGTTCTCCAGTTTCTTGCCATGTTCTGGTATAAGTGCATTCTTGCAAGGCATACTTCACATACTCTCACCAACAGCCTTTTAAGAATTTCATTTACTCACTTTGGACATTGACTAATGACAGTCTAATGCATAAGCACAAATTCAATTAATTTGTTTCACTGATGCTTCATACTGATTATCTGCATTTAGTTTACTACGAATTTATTTCATATGCAAACTAAAATTTCTGTATCTGTAGAGGGTCATCTGAAGCTCAACATGATCTAACCAGAGGTTATTTAGTCCTTCCCCAAAGCCTTCCTCACTTCATAATTCATCCTGAGCAATATCACACCCTGCCTCTTCAAGCTGTTAGCCTCAGAAGTTTTTGCAATTCTGACCTCATATAAGTTTTGATATTAGTTCAATGCTTAGGTATTGTTCATTACTTCTGCATAATTAAAATAATTTTGTCCATTTACACAACAAAGGCTCCTATTCTCATCTTGTTGTATACTTTTTTTGCTTTCAGCCTTTCCTATGCTGTTTTTTTCAGATGAGCACCTATACAGAATGTTTCTGCAAAGTCATTTCCCTAGTTCATAACTTGGACATGTCTAAGCTCCTGTACTTAAATAATTTGCATGCAATTTTCAAGCTATTTATAAGTTCTCCCTCACTACCCGAGAATATGGAATCCTGCCCTTAACTGGTCCACAACATTAGCTTCCATTTTACTGAGAACCATTTATAACATTTTTACATCTTTTACCCCATGCTGTTTCTCATACTTGAGAGGAAGTCCCCATGGCCATCCAAATATGGCCATATATGCTAATATATCATCCTCTTTCAAAACTAGAAAATGTGGGATGTGATTCAGTGGCTGAAAGTACCATCTGTCTTGCTGAAGAATATTGTGTCCTTGTTTTACTTATGTTATCTTTTTTTCATCTTTTCATTCTAAGCTGGAGAAAGACATTATTTTGAGTTTGTGTTTGAACAGCATCAAGCACAACTGGGATATGATCTTGAACCAGGACTCTTACACATAACACCAAAATAAATTGTTGTGGTATTATATTTTTATGCCAGAAAATAGTTTCAAGCCTAGTTCCTTGTCCTTGTGGGGACCTATGTGCCACAAATAGACATGTGAAAACTGGAGAGTTTTAAAAAGAAATGGCTTAGAAAATAGATTTTGTCCTGAGAAATCAAAGGGAGAAGCATCGATTTTGCTTTGTTGTTATATCTGCATTCTGCATATTTGAAATTGCAAGGCTGCAGAGGAAGTCTAGCTTCCTTTATATTTCCTGTTATGCTGATATCTCAAAGTGCATAGAGTAGCAGACCTGACCAAGCAAAATACAGTGAGATGAACCCCTTTCTGGTGATAAACATTACAAGCTTTATCCTTTCCAAGAGAAAAACTAATATTTAGATTGATTAATTGTCTTCTGAAGTCTTTTTGTATATATCATGTTATTCATGTTACTATGATCATTAAATCACACTGTTAAAAATTAATTTCATACACCAAATTTTGTATTTATATTGACAAATGTTAGTTACACGGATCTGATTCTAAAATGAATGAATACTGACTAGCTCGTATAGACTGACTATCCTATAATTGGTAGAATCAATATTTTTGAATAAATCACATACTCAATGAACTACATACAAATTCTAGATCACCAACTATTCATAAAAATCCACAGTAAAATCTCAAGTGATGAACACTGTCTAAAACCGCAACTTATTTACAAACTAAGAAAATCTGAGACTGAATGTATATATGTATATGAATGTATGCATATCTGCATATGCTTTCATGGTTTACATAAATCCTTGCTAATGAGGTTGTATTTAGGAGTAATAAGACACTACCTTCCAAGTGTATTTAAGCATGCCATCTTATGTTATAACATATTAAAGACTTCTATTTTAATGGTTCTAAATATGTAAAATTAATATTTTATTCCTTTGTATGTATATATTTATCTGTGATTTTGGGGGAGTCTAAATTACTTTACTTTTTTCTAGAAAGGGGCAAAAATATAAAGTGCTCATATCATTCTCTTGACACTTTTCTGTGTCAGAGCTGCCCAAGATTCATACCACATTCACCATAATTTATGCAGTTAGCATATTTATTTTAGGAAAACTTTATACTTGTTATTCACATCTTGCACCAACAGGACAACCCCTGGCAAAGACACTTCTTACAGATACTGTGGAACTCTCAAGCACCATGAAAGAGAGGAATAGGTTATTATCAATTGCTTTTGAATTGCTCCTCCATCTTCTTTATTCACTGTTTCCCCTAGAACTGAGTGCAGGAGAGAATGGAAAAGAAGACTGTAGCTTCCTTTTGTTTGTGACTCAGAAGTGCAGCTAGTGTTTAGCTGTTGAATTTTCCTCATATTCCCTGCTTTCTTATAAAATATTCTCAAATGGTAAATTTTGAAAATATATTAACAAATGAAATCATGACCAGAAATTACCAAGCTCCACAATTTTAGGCATAACAACCTTTAATGATTCCTGGATAGACATCTTGGCAGAAAATAGTAATGTTTCAGAAATAGAAAGAATTTGTAGGTCATTACTCAATCAGAAAAGTTAAAAGCAGGATAGATGCTGTGAAAATAAAGGACACATGTATGTATTTATCATTTTAATGTTTTTATTACGGTCAAAGAAGTCGGTGTCATAATTTTTCCTGTATGAGAAGACAGTTTAGATAAAATGTTAGAAGAAGCTTTTTAAATCCGCAAGAATTAGTGTAAAGATTATGTGGGATACTTCTAACATGATTTTCAATAACTTAGGTGTGTTATAGCAAAAAAAAAGAATTAAAAAATTGTACATCTTCCTCCTTATAGACATCTGGAAAAATCTTTTCATCTTCCTACCACTCGGCATTCAAATGTATGAGATTCTTGAAAGTGTGAATAATGGTAAATTTTTCTTTTCTGTCAATGAAAGACAAAATTCTTACTCATTAATCAGTATAAGAAATTTTTCCAAGATTGTCTCAAGTGCTTATCAAAACATTAAGGTTTGACAATGTTAACTAATTCTCAAATGTTTTGTCTCAAGTCATATAATTTCTAGAAACCAGAGTGTATTTATCAGATTTTTTTTTTTTCAGTTCTCCCATTCAGCCAATTTTCACTATCCCTGGCTAAAAGCACAAGAAGATCACATGTCCTAATGTGAGTTATTAACTTGGCTGGTGTTTCAATCAGAGAAGCTTCTGTCTGCTAGACCTTTGCTTTTACCAGGAGATCATATGGCATATGATGCATATACAGTCTATTTAACAAGGAACTCTCTCACTACAGGAATCTTCTCATCTGAGGAGCAATCATAAAAAATAAACAGAGAATCTTTAGCCTAAATGCCATCTGAAAAACCACCTACATTTTTGGTTATTCTAGCAAATTCATTCAAGTTTCTTGTATACATTATGATGTCCTCACTACAATTTACAAATATCCTAACAGGTTTGAAAGAGATAAAAAAGATAAATCAGATAAAAACTGATAAATTATAAATATTAGATTAAGTAAATAAAACTTTATCTTGTGGTGAAATAAGAAATATGTCTAAATTGTCTTAGATTAACTGCATTTGTTTTTGCTATTATATGAATTTATTATAGAAATACAGCGATGATGGGAGACATGCCATATTCCCCATACAGTGATATTAGACCAGCCTATGAATATACTTTTTACTACCCTAGTCTTGTAATACTTCCATGTTATTTCCTGCAAATATAGCAGTGGACTAGCCCCTTTTTTTCAGTATTACAAGTACTCTAATCAAAGGGCAAACATAGTAACGCAGTATTTAAACTATGACTGGCACACTTAACCTTCATTCAGTCTATAACCAGTACAGCTGTTACAGGTGGAAGAGAGGGATTAGAATGAGGATCACTAATGTGCGTGTCCTTGACATTAAGTAAGGAAAATGGCTCCCTATTCAGGATTGTTGGCAGGCACTAAATTTCTTGAATGAAAATTAATCTTTTCTTATGCCAAATTGAAAGCTTGTTTTAAGCAGGCAATGGAGGAAAGAAAGACTATTGCAAAATTATGGTGGAATGTGATCCTCTCCAAGTGTCTCTATATCTGAAGTAGATGCCAAAACAGAAAATAAGTCAGAGCTTAACAGTTTTAGAAGATCAAGTCTGAGCTGATCTGGTCTGACCTGATCTGACCACATCTGACAGCAACCCATTGCTGTTAAGGTTCATGTTATATAACTTAAAATTGCATAGAGTGAGGAGGAAGGTGGGCAGTGTATCATTAATGGTGGATGATTTGGATTTTCTTTGACATTCACATAATATAACAAATCCTACATTTGTTTTTAGTTGTATATAATTTTGAGGCTGCCATTAGATTGTCAAGTCTTTCTTATAATCAAGACATCATAATGCTTAATTTTTATACATGTATTTTCACCCTAATGGTTAAAATGCATAAGAAGTACATGTCTAGCTTAGTAGTCCGTTTGTAATCTAGAAATTATTTATTTTTCTTTATCAGATAGAATAACTGTAAACAGTTAATATTGTCTATCAATGTCTTTTTTTTCACATCACAGCCATCTCTTCAACTTCTAAGTTAAATACATTGATAGATTGAATGTATTATTTTCAGTCATGTCTCTTAGAGCTCAAATAATTTTTCATGGATTTTTCTCTGTAGTGTTTCCAATCTGAAAATATATATCCCTCATCATAACATGCATGGGCAAACAGAGCAATCAGATGTGGCCCAAAAAGGCTCATTATGAGAAAGAGCTAGATATAAAGCATAACAAAGATGCAATGTAAAATTAGTGTACATTTCTGATTTCAGAAATGTCAGCACTAAGGATATATTTTTCTGTTTATTTATTTATTTATTTTGTTTGTTTGTTTGTTTGTTTTTAATGCATCTTTTGGAATAAAAATGCTGCTGTTAGCCATTGCAGACAGAGAAGAATGAATGAAGATCTAACAGTGAAGCTTAAAGCTTGGTTGCAGAAGTCGTAAATCTCTAGATACCACAGCCAAATTTCTATTGCAATATTTGAACTGCAAATAGTCAAAAAGAGACAGTTAATTTGAAGTGGAATAT
The DNA here is from genome assembly GCF_052056855.1 of Sturnus vulgaris. Taxonomy (NCBI): domain Eukaryota; kingdom Metazoa; phylum Chordata; class Aves; order Passeriformes; family Sturnidae; genus Sturnus; species Sturnus vulgaris. The sequence goes on along the minus strand of NC_142248.1, from coordinate 17,809,169 downwards.
GGATTCCCCTCTGCCCATGGGAAGGGTATAAGGGGCTTCAGCAGTCCAGATTCCTAAGGAAACTATGTAGATCTCAGATAGATCTCAGAACATTCAAATCTGCCATAACTGAACCAATAATACTACAATATGATGAGAAGAGACAAGGTGAAAGAGTTGGTTTCTTTTTCTGTTCAGTTCATCTTGCATAACTGTATTGTGTTGGAAATTCATCACCTCATCACTTACTTGATCATTGGTGGATTAATTTCTTCCAATATGGTGATTTTTTTCTTATATATATGCCCACCTTTTCAGTGAAATATAATAACCCTACTAGTGTCACCAGTCAGTGGGTCCTTTGCAGACTGCTTTAACCTACAGAGAAGAGTTTACCCAGGATTGTTCACTCTCACTGGCACCTTCCACATTTGACACGTGTAAAAATTGCTTTTGATGGATGATCTAAAATAGTTCTGTTGGTAACGTTTGAGAAGAGAAACATTTTACTGGAATCTGGAGGATTTTGCTTACTGTTCATTCAGTGTTCGTGAAAGCAAGGACAAACTGACAAAGAAGGCTGTCTTGGAGTCTATCAAGATATCAAAGTCTTATTGCTACAAAGATGGCTTTACAGTTTTCATATGTGTGACTGCATAAACTGGACCCTCCAAGCAAAAGAAGAGAAACAGATGGTCTATTCTGAAATGTAAAATTGCTACCACATTGTGAGAATATTTGGAACAAACACATAAGAAATAATACTTTATTCAAATATATGGTTTTATACATTAAGATATCAGTAGTGTTTAAAAAAATTAAGGCACATACAAGGCTAAAGGAAATAGAGAGAAGATCCTACATCTCCATGTTTGGCTTGAACCAAAAGTACAGATGTTAATTCTATTTTATTTGGAGTACAAAGATCATGAGGCTAGAAAAATACACAGAATATTTGTGGCATCTCTGTTAGAAAGACAGCTCTGTGTGGTAATAAAGATGCAAAAAAAAATTTAAAAATAACAAAGAAATGGGACACAAGGACACAATATCATTACCTAGATTGCCTATGTAGCAGAGCAAAGAATAAATGCCTAGTTAGGATAAAGACCACTAGCATAACCAGGCACAAATAGAGGCCAATTATGATTAAAGCCATCTATCACTGTAATTAACGTGTTCTTACCAGTTTTCAGTAATATTAGGCCTTCTTGACCTAGCTGATTGTTATTAGATGGTCTTCAAGATAGGGTTTTTAGCAGCATGTAATAGATTCGCCAAAAGATTAACTGTGGCTCCTTTGCAAATGTGTTTTAATGCCACTCTGCTAAAGATTCAGTGGTTTACATAAGCCATCTGCAAAATTGCAACTCTTCTTTCTACCTTATACATTCTGAATATTTAGATATTCATAGACAATCTAAAGAAAAAAATCAGACTGGAAACCTACACCCACACCACTGTCATGTTGCTACTCTTGATTTAAGCAAATTGTTTGACATACTGGCAGAAAAGACTCTGGATATGAAAGATGAAAAAATAACATGGATTTTCGCAGAGAAATTCAACCTATATTTCTAACATTACACTAACTGAGAACTGTCATCATATATTATAATTTAGCCCCCATAAAAATGCTTGACCATCACCATTTGCTCTTAAAATCAGGCTTTAATGCAGTCTTTCCATATGATAGTATTTTCATAATCCATGCAAATTATGCTTACTGTGAACAAGTCAAGGATTAAAATTAAACAGACCAGGTTGTAAAATTTCAAGTTTGAGGAGAAAAAATATTTCATTTTTATGACTTTTCACAGGCAGCATCCTTGTCATTATGGTGTGCAGTAGACCAAATGAATGATGCAGATGAGTAAGGCCAAAATGTCTCACACACATTAATTGCCTTTATTAAGTTGAATATTCCACAAACGTTCCAAAATATTTTCTACATATAATAAAAGGAAACATCTGGCACTCTTCTGTCCTCTCTTGAAAGGAATCAAACTCTTCTGTGCTTAGAGTAGTTACTAAAGGAGCTCGGACTTGGCTTCTACGCTTGGCGTAAAGCTCATGTAATTATGTACACTTAAGAATAAACTTACATGTACACACACATGAAAAACTAGAGGAACGGGACAGGTATTATAAATTATAATCCATCTGGACTGGGACTGTGGCAGTGCAGTAGTTTTAAGATTTATCATAAATCTCCCATTTGACCCAAAAACCTTACTTCATTTAATATCAAAATCTTGATTTAATTTGTTGCCTTAACATTGTTCTGTATTAATAACTGGAGAAGTGATCCTTAAAAGCACAAAATGCTTATTAAAATGGGTAATTTGGACTATTTCCAAGTATATTCCAACAAATATTATTGCTTTAATAGCTATAGTTTTGTTCTATGGGACTTTATTATGTTATGAATTTACCAGACATATTTTCAAGGGGAAATGAATAAGATTCAGGAGGGCATTTTCTCAGTGTTAAATTGCTCTGGTTAATAACATCTATCCATTGCCAAAGGTTAAATGTAAAACATAGTAAGATAACCCTCTTCTTTCAAATCTGAAATCATAATATCATGTTTTCTGAAACTGTGAAAATGTAAAAGGTTGTTTTGGGGTTTTTGGGGTTTTCTTGCCACAGGTAGCTTTGGAATAATTACGCACTAGTCTGTAGCAATTTTTGGATCCGGAACTGCAACATGGTGTCACCAGACTTCTAGCACTCTGATGGGGATCAAGATCTTTATCTGTAGCTTATTTCAATGAATGCTGAGAGATCTTTTATCATTTAGATATCTCTGGTCCAAGCCACTGCAAGTATTTTTATAATAGAACAGAACTTTTACCTTGTGTATTATATCTATTTGTGAACTGAAATATAAGGGCTCTCTTGAAGAACTGACTAATGTTTTTTGTGCTGCCTAACAGGATATCATTGTCTTTTTACTTTGACACAAGGTTTAAGTGCAAGTTAGAGTGATTCACAGTGTCTTTCTGCATCCTGAATTACCTCTATGTAAATGGTGATGATACTTCATTTCACCCACACATTACTTAAACTCCAGACTGTTCTAGGCAGGACAGTATTATCAGAGTTTTCAACAAAATTACACCCTTTCTTTTTTCCAGGATAATTAATAGGTCATTTTTTAAAATAGATTAATTAAATAAATGAATGAAAGAATGCATACTATCTAATTTTAGAAATCTAAATTTAGGCATTGAGTCTGAGCAAGTCATCTTCAGTTCTGTCATAAATGAAGAGAGGTATACATTCCCAGAGGGTGATTCATCCTAAGTGTCTAGCACAGGTGGAATGAATCGCCATTTCTCCCTTTCCCTGTCCCTACCATGAGCAGAAGAAGCTTGTTGACTACATGTGTACCTCTTCACAGATTAACATAGCTGAAAGAACTGCACTTTTTGAGTATAATTTTTTAAAATATAATGATTAATCTTTCTCAGAATCATTTGTAGTAAAAATAAACCCAAAGAAAATATTCACCAGCTTCAAGTTTCAGATAACATATAGTTAATATTTAAGTGTATCAAGTGTTGACATGAGAAATGCGTACTGCTTTGTAGAAATGCAATAGACTTATTTGAGGAACAATGTTAACTATAATGGATATCTGAGTTTAGACTCACTTTATTTTTACTTATGTTTTTGAAGAACAGAGCTTAATACAGCCAAGTAATTTTAGACTTTTATTTCTTTTCAGATTCATTTAAAACTCATCCTAGTTGTAAAAAGTGAAGCTACTAGGATTACTGAAAATATTCACCTACTATAATCACTGTGTTAGTCAACAAATTAAGGTTATAAAAACTAGTTGATGCACCACCTGAGGTACAAAATTTGGAGCTGCGTTTTCAAGATGTCTGCTAGCAGGATTTCTTACTTGTAATAATTTTGGCTAAGCTGTTTCTCAGTGGTAATTTTGACCTTAACAACAAGTATCATGCTAAAAATGTTTTTGCATTATAAGAAATAAAGAACTAAAATATTTTTATTGTTTAACTGCATCAAAAACAATAAATACATGGTACTATTTTATCCCATCATATTAGTATATTCAATACACTAGAGGACAATTTAGAGCAATTGGTGTGTTGAGTGTTGGAACATTTGCATTTTCAGCTCTGATACACTCCTTAGCACAGTTTTAAGCTCATACTTTTTTGTATATCTCAGTCTGTTACTAAAACATAGAAATGTATTTCTTTGAAAGGAATGGACAGAGGTGCACTTCTAAGCTTCAGGCTTCTGTTGGGTACTGAAAATGCAATCACCTACCCCAATACTGAAATTCATTTTTCCTTGAGTTATCCAGCCATAACTTGTGTATATATATCACTGCAAAGATTGCCTCCAAATTACTATTTGAGCTCTTCTACAAGTGCATCATGAAACAAGTTTTTGCTTAGTTATAATTATGTGGAATCTGTTTCATATCTGCTGATAATACCTAATAAAAGTATACATTTAGGCAGCTGTCAGACCTCTACAGACATACTGAAATCACAGCAATGCCTGCCATTTCTACCTCCTATTGCCCAGACTCTAAAGTATGGACTCTGCTCCCTTTGCATAAACATTTGTCTGACCTACAAAAGATCTAAAAAATTTATAGTTCAAAGCCTAAACAAAACAAAACTAAACAAAGTTTCAAGAAGAAACAACCCCCCCACAAAAAACACCATGCCAAGACATAAAGGCCATACAGTCCAGTCAGTGCTCTCTGGACTCCAAAGACATCATACTGGTTTGTCTGTGTGAGCCTTGCCTTGTACAACTCTTTCTCATAGGCTGGGTGAGACCTTTCATTGTAAAGACAACCCACAAGGATTACAGAATCACAGAATCACAGAATATTCTGAGTTGGAATGGATTACAAGAATCATCGAGTCCAACTCTTAAGTGAATGGCCTGTACAGGGTTCAAACCCACAACTGTGGGAGTTATTAGCACCATCCTCTAAGTGTGACTTTCATTTAATTTCAAACACAGGATATGTGCAGCAGTAGATAGCAAAAGCTTGTGCATGAGGATTTTGAATCCCTCAAAATTGTTTTTAGTTAGCTTAAAGCACGTTACTTAGACACTTACTTCCTGTGTACAAAACTGTCCTGTACTCTGTGTATGTATTATTTTATCATTCTTTAAACAATTATTTGTTGAGGCTTCTCACCACTGCTGGGTTTTTTGATCTACTGCTGCATTCCTGAAGCAAATCTGATGTGAGGTCTTGCCTCTCTTTTTCCAGTAAACATCAAACACAGCCCAAGTTCCACAGCTTTCTATATCTTTAAACAGTACTAAATGACAAACAAATGCTTCATATTATCCAGATGTGTCATGTACACTCTTCCCTCTCTGATCCAGACTCATTCCATCAAGGATACAAAAAGCATGGGAGACTTTTAATGAAGCTTCTCTACTCTTCTCTACTTATGCTTGCTTTGGTTACCCTTTTTATTAATTCATATATTTTTAGTATCAGGTAGAGGATTGGTAGTGAATACCAGTAATTCCCTAAAGTCCAAGTCTGAGCTTTGAAGAGCAATTATCATGTTTTCAAGTGAATTGCTGTCTGCTTCGAATATGCTGTTTCCTCACGTGAGATTGTTTGGCCATCTGTTGCTTTTGATTTATCTTTTTTCAACTCTGTCTTTAACACTGTGAGAACATATTTATGGAAAGCTTATTCATCAACATGTTTTTCAGTATATGTTTTAGTATGTGTTGCAGTATGTGTTTCCCTTGCACCAGCAACACTAAGGACTCCTCCAAATTCGGATTTCAGCTCGCAGCAAATAATTTCTCTTCATAAATTTTATCTGTTGAGTTTTATGGGGTACTTTATGTGCAGTTTGCTTTTCTAAGTGTTAAATCAGTACTATAATGGACTATCAAAAAAGGGTGATGGGGGAGGAAGAGTGTTCTTCATGCAAAGAGTTAATGGTATACAGTATTGTCAGTCTATTGAAAATGTTCAGTCTTCTCCCATGTTATTTTTGTTCTCTTCGTCTTGGTGTACAAAACCATAATAAAGACCTAGCCATCAGTTTCTTTGGTGTGGCTTTTTGTAACTGTGCATTTCCACAGTGTACTGTGTTTAACTATCTCCCCGTGATTCCTCCTTCCCTTCCTCCCAGAAAAAAACATTTAATCTCAATTGCTGTTGGACTGGTTGGAGCCTTTCTTTGTCTGTGTCTAGCCTGAAGTATGCTCCAGAGCTTACCCAACAATCCTGGTCCTGCAGCTATTCAGATCAAAGCCTGGAATGTGCAGAGGTTTCTAGCATATGCACCTGTATTTCCTTCCTTAGGAAACCAAAGTATGGACAAATTGGAAGGAGGAAGGAAGGGTTCTTGCTGTTGAACTGATATTTGTGAACTGAGCCATGAATTTTACATGTCTTTTGTGATCATGTATCTGCTAACCCCACCTTTGCTGTTCAGCTTAATAATCATGACACAAATTACACATATTTTATGCTCTTCGAAAAATAATGAGACTACCATTAAGAGAATGAATACTAGGAAATTTATATTATGGGACCAAGTTACCATTTTGCACCTTGGAAAATCTATATACTGACTTTACATATAAGAAGCTTTCCCTAAACCCTGCTATTAACTTCATCACTTTCAATATTAGTAATTGCCTGCCCAATTCCTGAACCATGTGAGATTTATAATTTCAATTCTCTAGTGTATTTTCTCACCTTTTACTCCATCCAAATCTCACTTTCCAAAGCATGTTTTCTGATCAATGGAACAAAGGTAACATTTCCTTTTATGACAAAAATGAATAGGCAGATGTTTATCAATTTTGAGTGGCTGATGCATATTTCTGGAAATAATTAAATGGCATAAATTTGTTTTCTAAATTTAAGGTTTGCATCCTTATGAATTTTCCTTTGCTGGAATATTCAATAAATATTCGTATTTTAATCTGAGGAGCAAGCACCTTTATAATACTCTGGCATAAGCCATTGAGAATGGATTGTTATATTGTGCAGATACAAATTATATAATGTATACTAATAAAAACTGAGTCAGTTAATGAAGCAAACATCCTTCAGTTCCTTGGTTCTTAGTAATTTCTGAACAGCATCTCATAAATAAAAGTGTTCTGAATGCAAAAGTAGACCAATTTAAAAACCTAACATAACAAGGAATACAGATTTCCTGGGATGATGAAATGTGAAGCAGTACATTGTGCCTAATCAAAATCACCAAACAAGCAATCTGGAAGTATTAGAATACAAAAATATTCGATAGACATGGGGAGTTAGTTGTTACAAAAATGCTGTCTTGAAGCACTCAAAGAGGCAATAAGGTAATGCTAATGTACTGGTTTGTATAAAAGTAAATTGTCCTTGATTAACTTCAAATTCAGGCCGTAGTATCTTCCTTTCATCAGAAGTTGGGGCCAGTGCTTGATGAATGCAGGCATTCATAGCATTCCATTGTCAATGTATTCACAGAAGAAACCAATGACTTTGGCCTTAATCCCTGACAATGGAAAATTTCACTATTTATTATTACTATTCCTCTTTAATTTATAGGCGTGTATGATTCATAGAAGAAGGATAACCCAACTACCAAATTGCAAACTGTGTCCAAAAAAGATTCTTCTTTTGAACTGGGAAAAAAAAAAAATAAAAGTGTGATTTGTAAATTTAATACAAGAATGGGAGAGATTTTATTATTCCAGGTAGCTGTCCAGGAGAATTTAAAAAAAAAATCTGATTTTAAATAAGCCTGTAAGCTTCAATGAAGCATGGACTGTGAACACTAGGGAGGCTATTGAGAAAAGGTTTCTAGAGTCAGTAGTTAAGATTATTCATACTTGGTAGTTGTACAGTATATTTCTATCCCCTTCAGATAGTTTTAAAAGAATTTGAATACTGTGAGCTGCTCTTTAAAAGTATCAGATTATGGATTCTTGAAACAATCAAATAAAAAAGCACCCAAATGTAGAAAGTACATAAATTCAGATTCAGACTGGACAGAAAATAGTATCTTGTTCACCATGGCTATGGACACATATAAAATTTTAAAAAAACTAATGGTTTCTTGTGACCCCAAGGGCTGACCCGACAGTACAGTGTGTTATGTTCATTGGTTGTATGTTGTAATTACAAACTGCAGCAGCATCCCAAGAGGCAATGATAGGTTTCTACATGGCTGTTGCTTCAACATAACATGTTTTAAGATGTGTTCTCTTAAAATAGGAGACAGTGGAGGGGAGAAACTCATAGTTGTTTAAGTAGGATTTTAAGCTGGCAGCCGCCAACCAGGCTGCAATAGCTGTAGATGAAGACATCATACTGTTAAAATTAATGACTTTAACAACATCTTTAAAATTATTTTTGGATGTGTAGTGCCCTTAAGATATGTTCTGTGTTGTGACCTTCTGTGTTATTGTAGATTTGACTATACAGGAAATTTCTCATGGTGAGGGAAGGGAGGGGCAAAAGAGAATTGTTTACTGTTAACCACTTTATACGACGTTTCCGAAAACCTGCCTTCTAAAATCTTTCCAAACATCCCACCTGTCTGCTAGTAAACAGAGCAGAGATTCCTTTGAAATTTCCTATGAAAAAGCACAATGGGAATTTAAAATTAAATTAATTATGCCGTGATTTCTTGCTTTAGGTTATGACTACTGAAAACAAATTTTCCTTTTTTCTTGTAAGTGTCATAATTCCTTTGGAATAGACCAGCTGTGCAATGAAACTATTTTAGCTGAAGGACATGAGACATTCAGAGCTGTAATAACTTACTTCCAGGACTCAGGCTTTATGATCATAACTAATACTTATGGTACTTCAAATTGTTCATTATTCCTCAAAGTATTTGAAAATTCTTGTCATTGTAAACAATATGACAACTTTCCTTGGTTAAAGTTCACAGCAGCTAAACTCCTACTCAATCAAATTTTCCCTTAAGTTATTAAGCTGCAATTTTGAACATACATTGCAGCAAGAACTGCATTACATAATGTCTCTCTCAGTCTTACAAGTGTAATTATGAGACAACACCTATTCAAAATATGAAACAGGAAATTTTAGGGTTTTTTCTCAGATGATATAGCAGACCGGAGAGGGAAGTCTTAAAGTTTGTCTGTTTAAGGGTGTGATCTGCATCTGTAGTTACTAATTTAGTATCAAGCAAGATGATGGTTTATTTAGAAGCAGCACATTGCCTTCAATAAACAGATGTTCCCTTTATTTAACTGCTGCCGGCAAAGTTAGCCCAAATAGATTTTTTCTTTGTTACAGAATGTTAATTTCCGGCCCTTGGTCATTGTGTTACCATAATCAAAACATTCCCAATTAATATGTATTGCCATAAATTTATTAATTCATCCCTGCATATCTCCATAATTTCCTTAAAGCAGTGCAGCTAAGAAGCTGAGCTTCTCTGTCAAAGTTGTATGAGTAACAGTCCAATAAAGCCACACCTAGTTGTCAGTGGACCAGGATTTGGGTAAACATGGGCCAACCCAGCACTCATGTGTCTGGTGACTTGGTAAACAATGAAGCATTCAGAATTTTAGGGTCCTACCTACTGAATGAATATGACCCCACCTTGCTATTATTGCCGTAACAGCAAGGTAAACAAAAATTCAACACGCAATTCAAAAGAGCTGCCATTGGACCTACTCGAAAATAATTCTGTGCAATTGCTTGATAGGTTGCTAAGCAAATAAAGGCTCGGCTTTGTTCTACTTTTCTAGCCTCTAGGTAAATAACAAGTGTAGAAAAGCACCCACAAGTTAATAAGCAAATAAAGCTTTTAACTTTTAAAAAATTATCTGTCTTAGATACTGTAGCAGATGTTATCTTGAATGTGTTACTGATTGCACCAGTTTATGAAGAATGCTTTGTTTTACTCTATCAGGTTATATTTTATCTTTGTGTATCTTCAAGAGCTACAAATGTTTAACTTTGAACTTAAGTTGAAAGAATGACTAGATGTACTCTTAAAAATGGATATTTGTCATTTCTTCATTTTTTCATTTCAGTTCAAATGCTATCCACATATAGCCATAATATTGATGTAGCTCAGGATGTTAATATTTCCTAGGGATGGGTATGAACTAATGTCCTGAAACTGTAGTTGGTTGATCACCTGAGAGAATTTGGTTCCTCATACTTTTGTGATTGCTCTGTTCCAGATTTTCAAGGCTCAGCATATAGCACAGCAGTTATATTTGAATGAGCTCTCTTTCCAATTATAACTTTAAGGCTTCACAAAACCTCATTGGAAATGCTGCCAGCCCAGGCCCAAATTCTTCATTTGCATTCACTGACAATGCTGATATCTAGTGGGCAGAAAGATTTCCTCTCAAGCACTCCATCCACCCCTAACCAAGAGCATTCATTATAACAGTATTTCCTGACGATACATAATAGTACAGTTTTGATTATTTTGTGCTCATGAACAGTTAAATATTTAAGACCTGATCTTTCCAGCAGCTGAGCACCTCCTTGAAGGTGATGAATGCCGTTGCTTTGATCAACATGCTGCTTAAAGGTTGCAAAGATGAACTGCTCCCGTAGTCATGCTTGCTCTCAAGAAATACTGAGGACATGCCAGGGAATATAAGTGGTTCTTACTTTGCCTTTATTTCCCTGAAAACACACACAGTGGAGCCTATGAGTGAGCTGTTACAAATGAAGAGTTCTATCTATCCTACATCCTGTATTTATTTATACCGACTGGATTTCTTGTTTGAAAAAGGGCTGGTAACAGAAGCATTTCCAAAATTAAATTGTAAGATTTTCCACGTGACTGTAAGGATTTTTCTTTCATGAGTTCTCTTAACTAAAAGTATTAGGAAAGAAATCATACAGGCTGTAGGAACAACTGTGAGTCAAAAAAAACTACTGGGCGTCTTAGAACTATAATACACATATTAGAATTGAGCAAATCCCAGCTATATGGTAAGCAAACCAATGATCACAATAGCATATAGCTCTGCTACTGCAAACAAACTGCCCTTTCATTACATAAAATTGGATAGAAAAGCAAATTAGGCCACAAGTAATAACATAGTTCAGTTATAATACATAATAGAGTTCCTGCTTCACATTTGCTATACAGCTCTAGTTTCTCTGAGAAGGCTATCCCAAAGCCTCATTTTAAAGAAATGTTGATATTTGTTATATATAGATAGATATTTTCATACCTTTGTATAAGCTTTGAATATAAGCAAGGTCTTTATGGAAGCAGACAATTAAGGAAAAAAGCTCTCAGCATTGCTTTTCTAAAATTAATTATGAAAACAGAGTAGAGAGTTCTCTATTAATAGGCTGATTCCCACTAGACAGTAGCCAAAGAAGGAGACTCCCTTCCTCTCTAGTTAGAAAAAATAATATGACATCTCATAACTTTCTGGCAGTTTACCCCTACATGGAAGAATTCAATCTATGGTGATTTTAAAATGGCCTTCTTTCTTTACAGACAGGGATTTTGACCCAGAAAAAGACTGTAAAAGGTACACAGGTCAAGGGCTGAACTATCTACTTTTACAACCGGTGCATACTAAAGAAACAAACAGATCAGTCCTGGGTGCTCTGCAGTTCTACTGTTTTTAGGGCTTAGGTGAATGTACGGATTTACAGGTGGTTTGCAGCCACTGTATGATTTTTGTCTTTAATTTACCAGCAAGCCTTGGTTCTGTTTTGGAAGGTAACCAACCTATAAAATGTTCAACCTATAATATGCCCATCTAGGCCATATTTTAGCTTCACTTTATGCTTTTGGCTTCTTTGGCTTTTAGAGGCAGGAAAATATTGCTCGATAGGAAGGGTTATTTTTCGGTTGCCAGAATTCCTTTGCAGTTTTAATGGAAAGAAGCAGAACTTTTTGGGGGGAGCCAACATCTCATTTCCATTCCGCTCTCATACAGCCACTGTTGTATCTGCAGGGCCTGCAGAATGTAAGTGCTGCTGCAGGGCGAACAAAGGCGCCATTCAGCATGGAGAGCAGCTTCCCTTCCGCACCGCTCGCTGGCCGCGGCCAGCTTGGCTGGAGCACGCTATCTGACCCACACAGGATTCGCTGCCTGAACAAAACTCCCCAAGGACACCCCTTTGGCATCCTGAATTAGTCCACTGGGATGAAGACTTCCTTTTTAGCACTGGCGTGAGCGCTGAAAGACAGCTACGACTCGCTTTTGTTTCCCCACTCTTTACATACAGATGTATTCTTTGGGATCGTGCTTGACAAAACTGTTGCTCCTTGGAGCTCAGGTGGCTGGGTCCCCTACCCCAACTGTGTCCTGGGATGGTATGTTCCAAATTCACAGAAGCTGTGAGGGGACATTGTTTCTAATCTGCCAGCTCTCAAATCCTATCACGGGGTCATTTCCTGACTTTTATGTCATTTCGATCCAGCCCCTTGAAAGTTCCCACCCCCTGTAACTTTGTAAACTAAGTAAATAAGTGATGTATTTTCCCATATTCCTAGGTTATGCACATAAAAGAAATTAGCTTACCATTTTGCTTAAGAAAATTAATACAGAGACAGTTGCTGATTAAAATAATCAAACTAGGATTAAGTCATAAACTTAAGTGTCTGAAGAGAAAGGAGCACCTTATTCATAATGTTGGTTCATTTTCAGATGTCAAGCTGATGAAAAGTACAAAAAATTTTAAAGCTTCATTAAAAGGTTAGCACTTTTTAGCAAGAGTGCATACCAATCTTCAGCACATCTGTTTTGTAAAGAGAAAAACCAGGTCACAACTTTCATTTTCAAGCCCTAAATTACATAGTACCCATACTAGATTTGCAAGGCAGGCTTTTCTTCATAGATAAACAACAGATATGGTTGGGACAGGCTAAGCCACCGTGACTATAAGCACCATTTCAACACAGAGTCACGTTATGAACTATGTCAGTACATCAAAAAACAGTGATTAAAGGGAAAGATAACCAAGCTAGGATTATTTGACCAACTTTATGAATGAAATATTGAAGTAATAGAAGTTTATATTCTGGATGAATAAGGCCCAGTATGTCTTCAGTTTACTTCTGCATGTCATGAAAAGATACGGCAGAAATCTTCTCTCAGAAAAACCAATTTATCTCCAGTGACTTCAGGGATGAACCCTTTATTTGAATCACTATGAACAGTACAATTGAATGTACCACACAGTTCTAATTTGAGGGATAATGCAGACAAAGCTCTGATTTGTGTAGTATGTTGTGTTTCCTCCTTTCTTTCTCAAAGTAAAATTATTTTATTTTTAGTCATCTCCACAAAATGTGGATTTCAGTAACAGATGAGTCACAAAGGATTGGTGGTTCAGTTCAGATATACATACAGAAGTTCAACAGTTTCCAGAGTTTACCTGATTCATCCAAACTTCTCCAGTTGGGAAATGAGATGGCAATTTCCTAAAAACAGTCTGTCTTGTGACTTTGCAGTGCTTCCCTGTTTCATTCAGGTCAGCTGTAGTTTAAGAACAGTATTTTGGCATTTCCGATTTCAGTTCTGGCTGAAACAGAGAAGTCCCAAGACATAACTTTGCAATAGCTTACAAAATATTTTTAATATATTAGATATGCTCCCTTTGGTTTGAATTTCATGTTAATTCTACTCTGGATAGGCTGATTTAGCCCTTTCCACACAACAGTGTCCCTATTACTGACCAAATCCCTTTTACTGACCAAATATATTTTGTCCGGCAACATTTTTCAAAAACAAAGCAATTTGAATTGAATGTGAAAAATAGCTGGTACATAATTGCACAGAAAAATTCCTGGACTGTTGGAAAGTATTTTTCCCAGCACTTTTTAACCTAGCTCTAAGTTATTGTGCTTATCCTTAGACGAACTGACATGGATAGATTTATTAAGAGTGTTGTTACTAACACAGTCATTTACACTACAGTACACGAGGCAGAATGCTGTTACATCTTACCTGGCAATATTCTCTTATATTAGGAAGACCTATAATTGTGTGAATAAGGATTTTTGGAACAATTGCATCAGGATTCCAGTCAAAAATCGGAGAATAATCTTGAGCAGTGATATTGCCTAAAACTTGTGACTTTTGATTTATTTTTATTATATTTCTTGTATTCACTATAGGGAAATAAATGGTCCTCATCTGCAATTGAAATGGATTGGACATTTGCATAAACTTATTTGAGTAATCAGTTTTTAAAACCCTTAAGAATCAGCTTCCGGAAGAATGAAGATAAATTGCAGAGAAAGCAGTTGAAGAAAACAACCCATGGATGTGTGATATATTTTGCATTATTTCATTGTAATATTCCTGTTTCCTGTATTTTGACATAAACACATGCACAAATGTAGTTGGACTTTCATTCCTGAAATACAATTTTTGCAGCCTGCACGTTTAAGTCACACACCTATACTGCTCTTAAGCAGAGATCTCTCACACAAGTGTCCAAATAAAATTCATATATGAAACATTCTGCTAAAAAAACCCTGATGATATGGCAGCCTTACACTTGTAGGATGTCAGTGAATTCTAGTGGAATTTAATAGAGGCAGTGTTTTCCAGCTATGCAAGTGCCTGCGAATTTTGTTACCTGCAAAGTTGGCTGATTGTTCTGACTTTTTTCCTTCTTCCCTCAGACA